>NW_018406817.1:4598-254494 GCF_002113885.1 Mizuhopecten yessoensis
CAGTTTATCGGCCGATAACCTCGCTCCGTTCGGGAAGCGACTGTACTAGCAGCGGTTAGGCCCAATAGGTAACACCGGTCATATCGGTAGGCTTGCGTTCGCACCGGGTTCGTCCTGCGGTCGTATAGCGGCTCGTCTCCGTCCGGGAAGCGTGCGTCCTGCGTTCGTGCCACAAAAAGTGGATACTTGGGCGTAATTCTAACTGTAGGGTCATAATGCAACCCTGCTAATTACGAAATGACCTTCGCCAATTTAGTATTAACTAGAATTATGTCAGTGTGACATTAAAGCCGCGCACCACTTTAAATTTAATTGCTTCAGTAACACGTTGAGCATCATTATCTACTATAATACCTCAGATATGTGTTCTGTATTCTGCTAATTGAAAATCAGGTCATGTGAGGATGTTGTCTTTGGAATTTCCAAAATCAATCACCTCTTAAATGATGCTTTAAAAACATTTCTCCCTTTCCTCTTTTTTCACCCTCTTTAAGTGTGACGCATTGTTGTAATTTTCATTAATTAGCATCCTCCAATGATGTGACATGAGCATTAACGTGCAGAATGGCAATCGGTGAATGGATAATAAAGAATAGGTGCATTTTGTGCTTGTGAAATGAAGGATAATTAACAGTAAGTGGGAAAACCATTGCATGGAGAAAAATTGTACTCCTTTTATTTTTATTTATTTCTTATTCATATTAATAATAATTATTAATATATGTAGTGACTTTTTTAACTGTCATTGAATATACATATTCTCACAAAATCTCACAAATGTTCTTGGAATATATTTGAATGCGACTTTACCAACGTAAGAGTTATTTCCCTTACACCAGATCGGATAATATTTTGACACGGCGCGAACTCTTTGTCAAGTTTTACAGCAGCGGCAGTTGTGTCATGTTCTTAAATAGTTACATTTTCATAAATAAATACACCAGAAATAGCATGCTGTGTTACAAAAATGTTTGATAAGCATACACGTTTCACATATCGTCTCGTCTCAGAGCCATTCCCGTTATCAACCTAAGCACGATATGTCATATAACGGTTACACTTCATCACTCATACGGTTTATAACTATATATATTTACTTCTTCCATCTACAGACAGCGTCAATGCTTGACAGTCTTCTCATGTGCTTTCTCAAATCACATGTGTTTCACACGCGTAACTCTCCTCAGACCTCAATGCTCAATCCGAGTTGCTAAAACGCTCAAACCCAGTGCACGAATTTCACCACCACAACAACATTCGTAGAATGCCCCGGAGATAAACATGTTGTTTTCAGCAATTATTTCAATTATGGATAATCATTTGGAGAAGAGTATCAGATGACTTTATATAACCCACAGGTGAGTGTCACAGATTCTACTTTCTAATAGCATGCAAGACTGATTTATGCGCACGCACCCCGAACGGAAGTGGGTCCGTCATTTCGTTCTCTGGGCAGAATTAGCGACTTAACAAAACCGAAAGGTAGAACCCATGGCTGTCAGTTTTGTTTAGACTTCTGGTATCCACTTACCATATTATGGTTAAAGCAAATAATAAGGAAAATCGGAGGAAAGTATCAAATAATATGGTAAAAACTATCCAAACACTTATATTTAGTCAATGGAGTTGAATTTTCCCATTGATAAAAAATAGCTTTTAAAAATAAATCTAAATAATACAAGTTATTAAGCTCAGGTAAAAATAGCAGCAGTAAATATATTAATTTCACAGATGAAAACTTACATGATATAGTTACACTTGTAGCTGTAGTCAACTCTCTGACACCATTCCTAGACGTGCACCTATACGTCCCGTGTTCTGACCTGTCCAGTTGTCCCAGTGACAACACAGCTGATGTAATAAAGTTGGTGTTGTCAGGTTTGGTCCAGACAAAGGTACAGCCAGGTCTACAGTCAGCTGTACAGGTGATGTCCGGTAACGTGTCCCCTTCATTCCTTGTGTAGGTAGTGTCAGGTGGGGACAGGGTAACAGTATCAGGACCGTCTACAAAAAACATAGATTGATATATAGATAACTAAGTTATAAAAGATAGTTCGGTTACATTTGGTGTCAGAAATATTTTTGCATCAGTTGTTAATATTCACCTACAGTTATTTGGAACAATGGGCATTCATAATAATTGCAATTGCTGTATCCATACATCGGTTCTTTTAATGAAAAAGATGACTTTATTGCTGGCCGTCTCTACGCAATTTTAAGTAAATTTCCCGAGAAACTTCGCTTACACATTCTGTACAGGTAAATTTATCTTTAGACACGAAGTTACTTTAAATTACAGCAAAATCACTTTTCCCTCATCATAAGATTACACGTTAATAACAATGCATTATGTGGGTGATATCGGTGCAGCTGCTTTCCTATCTGACACTCTAAATCACCTTAAATGGAACCCCTTAATATTCACAACGGTAACATATCTCCTTACAATTGAGATAGAAACTTTTGATATAAACAAAGTTTTAAACGTGACATGACCTAATCGAATTAACATTTCATCGATCAATTTTCATCATGTTGTGAAAACAAACTTTATAATTATGATTTGTTTATGATAGTCATAAAAATATATTTTTGAAAGTTATTTTTGTACATGTCATATAAGTATAACCATGTAGGCTTTTTTTACTGTGAATTAGCAGGCAGACTTTATTGGCAAAATTACTATTATAACATAATAAATATGTGATGAGCTAAGGCTGATAGGGTGAATGTTGACTATCAAATAGATGTATACATTTCTTGATACGTTTTTTGTTCATATAGGCATAATATGAACATAAATAGTGTTGATGAACCATGGTACATGTAGACAACATATGTGTGGTATCATATGTGACAACATTTTGAGACGACACCCAATCGTCAGGTGTCTTTGAAGCAATTCAATTTATATCATCTGGATACAATTTAATTGTCTTCATACCAAGACAGTTCGATTCAGCCTGTTTATAGACAACTGTGATGACATAAAGTTAAAATTTAAAATAAAATAATATGTCACCGAATTCGGAAAAAAAGATCAGTTATGTATAAAATAACTTACACTGTACTGTCACCACAGCTGATATAGTTGACGATCCGTAGATATTACCAGCAGTACATCTGTACGTCCCGTGTTCTGATCTGTCCAGTTGTCCCAGTGAAAACACAGCTGAGGCAGTAAAGTTGGTGTTGTCAGGTTTAGACCAGACAAAGGTACAGCCAGGTCTACAGTCAGCTGTACAGGTGATGTCAGGTAACGTGTCCCCCTCAGTCTTGGTGTAGGTAGTGGCCGCTGGGGACAGGGTAACAGTAGTACCGGGACCGTCTGTAATACAAACACATTAATTCTTATAATTTACTTGGAAAGATTAAAGTAAATTCATTAGCTTTCTGTCTGTTATTAGGATCAAGTCGGCATGCGCGTTTAAGCTCTTACTAGTTGTAGGTAACAAATCCTTTTGAATTTCAACCAAGAGATATTTCAATTGTTTCTGTGGCAGGTTTTAATTGTAAATACAAATGGTGTCCGTGACCCTCCCTGTGGTGACAGGGAGTTAGAACCTGTGTTGTGGTATTCGAGGGCGAACACAATTAAAAAAAAGGAAAGTGTACGTAATTAATCCTGTTTGAATATATAAACATTGGTAAAAGTATCCAATCTTTCAAAATGTAAGTGTCGGCACAGTGAAAATCGGCAAGGGATTGCAATGCGACTGTCCGGTAAATCGAACTATCTTAAGATAATAAGTTGGTTTTCCACGTAATGATATTCTGTGGTAGGGTCTCCAATGGGTCTCTTTGTTTGTTAGGGTGGTGGTATTATGTCCGCTTCACTACTGAGTAATTTGGATCTCACTCAGACGATATTTAGCCATAAGTTATTTGTTTGTTTGGGTGTTGGAGTGTTTTACATCGGCTTCTCTACCGAGTAATTCGGTACCTTAGCAGACGAAACACATTAAGACAATCCACCTCTGTATATACGTACAGTTGACGATGATGGTGACGTCACTAGATGTCCGACTACCGTATCCATTACTGGCCGTACACCTGTACACGCCCGTCTGACCACGTTGTATGTTAGTGAGCTGGAGATCTGACCCTGTTGTGTGGGACTGTCCGTCCTTTGTCCAGCTGTAGGTACAGACTGGGTTACAGTCAGACGAGCACGTGACGGTAGGGAGGGTCTGTCCTTCTGTTAAAGTGTAGGATGTATCTGGTGGTGTCAGTTCTACAGCTGATGGACCGTCTATAATGATAAAATAGTCAATATATAAATTGTACTAGAAAATCTTTATTTTTTCCAATTAATTCCTTTTGTAGATATAATCCAATCTCATTCTTCATGGTAAATTTTGTACTCACACAAATGGCCCTTTCTACATCTTATATGTGTTTGCTGTTAATCTGAATAGCACAAATCATATTGCTTCTTGACATTTTGACACCTTAACTGAACTGTTCTGTACCAATATATATTTCTATGAAAATGCATAAGAATCACTTTTTATTACTTTATTACTCTGTAGTTTTCGCAGAATTTGTTTTTCCAAACGGACATTAACCATGTTATGTAAAAGTTCAAACATTCAATCTGACATCTCCAGTAAACTGTTAAAATCCTACGTCATTTGAATGTTAATTCAACGTTAAACCACATTTTAGTATATGCATCTTTAAGATTATGTTTAAATAATGTTTATTACTTTTACCTAAATTCAAGGTTAGTTTAACACTATTAAAGCGTTTAAGATATTTCAAAGTTATTTGGAAATACCTATGCTGGGAACATTGTTAACGTTAATTTGACGCTCAGTTCTATTATGGAAAACATTATAATGCCATACTAAAATAAGAATTTTAGGTTATGTACAGATTAAAAACGTACTCATTATCAACGTTAAAATCTTCAAAATAACGTAAATAACGCTTTTAAATTGTCTTTACAATGCAGTTTTGTTTGTGTATTCAATTCCTCAGATATCAATTAAAGTTAATCCCATAACCTAAAAAAATCAGAAGCCTACCTTGAATAGCATATCTCCTACATTTTCTTTGACTAAAACAGGCTTACTAACAGTGCTCAATGCTGATATAACTTACACATCACAGAAACAATTACAGTTGTAGTTAACTCCCCGACAACATTCCTAGCCGTACATCTGTACGTCCCGTGTTCTGATCTGTCCAGTTGTCCCAGTGACAACACAGCTGAGGCAGGAAAGTTGGTGTTGTCAGGTTTAGTCCAGACAAAGGTGCAGCCAGGTCTACAGTCAGCTGTACAGGTGATGTCAGGTAATGTGTCCCCCTCAGTCCTGGCGTAGGTAGTGTCCGGTGGGGACAGTGTAACAGTACCAGGACCATCTACAATATATTATAAACATTGTTTATTGGTCAAGCAAGCTTTCCCAACAATGTCGACAATATAAGGTTGTCATTGTTTCGTGCAATCCACTCCTTTATCAGGACACAGAAAAATACACAGGAAAACACAGAATATTTACATTACATATATATGATAGGATAATTTAAAAATAGAACAATAAACCCCTCGGATACTGTAGGCAGAAAGCAAAATTTACACCGACCGCATCATTGATGCTATGTGTGTGCAAACATCGACAAATAAACTCTAACATACCGGGAGACTGAAGAGTAAAGAAAGATGCTGAAGCTGGAAAAAAAATACACAATTTGTCAAGTGATAAAAAAATCGAATATGGAGTTGAATATCTTGAGGTATAATTTTTAATAGGTACATATATGGTAAATATAATATTCCTGCGAAGTATTTAGTAGGGTGAGGGTAAGACGTTACAATGCACAGCAAAGTGACGAAATTAAGGTCGCACAATGGCCCAGGGTAGGACAGTAAGTTGAACTCCAGCTCTAAGTGATGTGACTTCCAGCTCTTGACGTTTTTCGGATATTAAGCGGCCAGGCTACGGTTTCCCATGAGCTTCAGGTCACTCACAGTCGTCCAAGTCATGTTCGAGACGTACAAGTATACCCCCGCATACAGGTTAAGCGATTAATGACAATACACATGTCATTTTCTGTATTCTGGTTTAATTTTTTTTGACCAAATTGCTTTTTTATATTTTGTGGTGGGCTACCTGAACTATCAATTTTTTTCTCTCTCGTCAAGAGCACATTTTCCCACCAAGGCGACTCAATTTTGTATAAACGGTGGGTGTGGCCTCCTGGGGGGCAGAGGGGCGGTGCCAAACAATGGAAATAGAGGTAAAACCTTAATAATGAAATCCTTCTTCTACAAGAGGGATTAAGGGATTTTATCTTAAATTAATCTTGAGCATCCTTGGTCAAGGGGACACAAATTTGTATAAACGGTGGATGTGGCCCCCCTGCGGTCAGAGGAGCGGAGCTAAACAATAGAAATAGAGGTTAAACCTTTAAAATCCTTCTTCTATCGTAGGGATTAAGGGATTTCATTCTAATTTAGTCTCGAGCATCTTTCGGCCGAGGGGACTCAATTTTGTACAAAAGGTGGGTGTGGCCCCACTGGGGCCAGAGGGGCGGGCCAAAATTGAGGAAATAGAGGTAGAACCTTTAACATCCTTTTTCTACCATAGGGATAAAGGGATTTTATCTTAAATTAGTCTTGAGCATCCTTGGTCAAGGGGACACAATTTTGTATAAACGGTGGGTGTTTCCGTTAAGATGAATGGATTTTGACCAAATTTGAACAGTAGTATCTTATGGGGAAGGGAAATCAATTTTGTGTAAATGGTGTGTCTAAACCCCCTGGGGGCAGATAGCCGGGGCCACATAAGGGATATAGAGGAATAGCTTTAATATCCTTTTTTTCTTCCGTTAGGATGAATGTATTTTGACCAAATTTAAACAGAAGCATCCTATAAGGAAGGGAAATTATTTTTTTGTAAATGATGTGTTTGACCCCCCTGGGGCCTGGTACCCAATATAGGTCACTTAGCAAATTCTTGAAAATTCCTATTCTGTAGGAATAACAGTATTTTGTCCATATTTGGTCTAAAGTATAATTGGGTAAAGGCGACCTGGTTTTGTATTCAAGGTGGGTCTGATCCCCTCGGGGCAGGGGGGGGGGGAGCAATAGAGAAAACATAGAAATTCTTCAAAATCCTTAATTTCCTGTAGGAATGACAGGATTTTGTCCAGTTGCATATACAAATAACTCCTGACTAACCATGTAATACATGTACACTACCAGCAACATCTAGTTATTCCAACTTCAGTTTTACTAACATTTCCAGGTGAGCGAAACATCTTGTTAATGTTAAAATCGTAAGGATGAGGCCAGCAGAGGACACATATGCAATAACGTCACAATTGCTCAAATAAAGGCAAACGACGAACATGTGTTCTGTTTTTATCACTTAATTAAACGTAGACATACGTGTACTTTCTTGGCCCTGTTGACATTCAATATTTAATGGTGTTTTGAGATGCACTACTATCAAACGTGTTTTTAGACAAAAGTCATAGGAGTATTTGGTTAACTTAGTTCAAGTGATATTTATTATTATTTGTTTTTAATTAGTAGCATGGAAAAAATATGCTAACTAGCAAATCTTATGAGAGGAAAATAAGTGTTGATCTAATTTCTTGGATTGTGGAAAATTAAATTTGATTGAAAAGATTTTATTTTAGAAAAAAAGGTTATTATGTATCAAAACTCTTTTCAAGATAGTTAAATCTGAAAATTAAAAAAAACAAGAGATCCCATAGCAATAGGCGCCCACGAGCGTACCATTTTCATTAGTTCTATGTCAATCTTTTCTCCTATTATCTCTTATCTGTTTGGTCATTCTGCATGGCAGCCCTCCTGTTCTTCTGTCTCAAACGTGCCCATGCATATCTTAGGACCAAGGAGAACCTACATATCAAATTTGAGAAATATCTCTCTTATACTTTTTGAGAAATAACAATAACAAACTTAACCTCTAACAAGATGGTCATCTGTCTGCCATCTTGTTTTTCATCCAAGGCCAAAAAAACATATAATATGAATTTAATTATTAAATTCATGTTTTTAAAAAACAACTTGTACCTGTATGCTCGAAACACTTTGATAAGTTGAGATGCTGTGGTTGAAAATGTAGGGAGAGGGTAGTAAGACATGTAGTTACTTATTAGTTAGAATAGTATATGTTATTAGGGTATAGTGTGTACATGTATACAGTATGTTTGTAATTGATTGGATCATAACCATTGTACATGCTATATGGGGGTAATACCTATTCGTTTCAGAGAAAGGGTCAAGTAGGTAAAGTGTGCAATAAAGTGATGAGGTTGGGATACTCGTTAGTAGTCAAGTGACTAATTGACCAATGATCAGTAAGTATAGTGACGCTAGGCAAGTTGCTAGAAAACCTTTGAAGGGAAGGCAGATATTTTATCATATTACTTGCATTACTTAACTTACAATGGGGTACCTGTATGACTGATAAATGATTAGATAAATAGTAGGCCAATACATTCATCGAGGCGGACAATAAATTCAATAAACTGAATTTTATATCCAATTCAGACTTTACACCGTAGTTATTAGTATTTCTCCGTATCCAGTGATCAGACTATAGGTTGTTTTTAACTGGCTCGCTCTAATTACAACCTTTGACCTGTAGACTAACGGATGATTATATACAGGCTCCATTAAGGATACACTAATATTAATTACTCTTATTAAAAACTGACATCATTGTATCGGTCAGTTTATGAAATGTATTGCTGTATCATGTGAATGCCCGCAGGCTATATGCTGTCTCTGCCGGAGTTATCCCCAATTACAGCCTTGGACCTGTAGACTAACAGATGATTATATACAGGCTCCAGTAATGATACACTATTACTATTACAACATTTAGTTCTTTTATTATCTGTTAGTGATAAATATATCTCTTTACCCTGTGACAATACCGATAAGACTTTTGGGGAAATCACACTAACAATCTTTAACTTGATATTCAAGCAGGTTGCCTGTTTGCCATCTTAATATCCTATTCAGTTCAAACGTTTGATTTGCATAACAAGAGACCATAGGAAACCTTCATCTGAAAATTTAGAAAGATCCTCGGGTTTTCAGGTCAATCTAAAGACAATAAATGCATTACAAGGGACTATGGGGAACATTCATGTGAAATTTGCAAAAGATAAATCCAGTTAATTCTGAGATAGAACACAAACAAACTTTAGTTCTCAAATTGAAGATGGCTGCCTGTCCGGCATCTTGGTTTTGTGATCAGTCCCACAATTTGATATGTATAACTAGGAAAATTCATGTGAAAGAGCTATGGCGGATAAAATGTAACTGCCCGTATTTCCCTTAGTCGGTATTTATGAAAATGGAAACAAAATATTCATGAGTAAATTGAATATAAATGTTTGAACTGCTGAGATATACATTTTTGTTAATATAATACTGCAAATATAGCCATATTCACTATATCTACGAAAGTGATGGGGTTTCCCAGACTTAAAAAAAATACGTTCAACGCTATCCCACCAAAAGGACCAACTTTTGAATAAACTTTGTGGTTCCGGGATGTGATATGCAAAAACAAATCGTATGACGCAAAAGTGGTCCTCCTTTTGGAAAGTGCTCAAAATAATGAAAATCAGGGGCGATCACATTTCACAAAACTGTGACCAGTGTTTCTTGGGTTAAAACAGTTTGTATTTCCATTTTTGTTTATGTCCAAACCAGAAACTTGTTTTTGTGAACAAAAACATATATCTCCCCTTATTAGCCAATAGAAAAACGTCGGTATAACAAATGACAAAGGGCCACAACTTTTATATAGCGGGGCACAGAACCCGAATTCAGTGCGAGATATTCCGCCTACCCAAAATACATAAATATGGTAAGTTTGGTCAACGTAGGTGAAATAACACGGAACTTATGCTCCGGACAAACTTCGGTATTAAAAAAAAACCACGGCAATAACTCTGTATATAGCGGGGCACAAGACATAATTCTAGTGCACTGCACACCTTCTGTCGGTGATACAGGTATACTTTAAGTTTGATCCAGATATATATTAAACGGTTTAAAATGTACGGGCCGGACAAGAATTTACTGAAAATGTGATACTTATTTGACCTTTGACCTTGATTTTGTAGGTCACAGTGACCTTATTCCAGTGCACTGCATACCTTCTGTGTGCGATGTATGCATACCTCAAGTTTCATCAAGATATAGTTAACGGTTTAAAAGTTATGGCCCGGACAAAAGACAGAAGAAGAAGAACTAGTACTTATTCAATATGTCTCCCTTCATTCGAAGAGGATACATAAATAGCCGAATGTGTAACGCAGTGAACTTGTGACCAGTAGAAATCAACGGGGCAAGTTCTTATTCACATTCTGATTCAACTTAACTAAATATATAGGCATGTGAATGTTTACCTTTATTAAGTAAAACAATATTTTTCAAATCAATGGAAAATTTTATTGATATTTCAATAACATTATCTTCTATAGAATTATGCTAACAAATCCCTGTACAAGGGTACAGTACAGATACGCTTTGCAGTTAAGACATCATTTTAAAGGATATTTATGAATTGTTTTTTTCTCCAATTGGCACTAGTAATTTTATATATTATTCAAACACAAACAGATGATGCCGAAATACAAAATATTTGGGATTTGTTTCGTCAGAATAAAATAAAATAAAGGAAACTGTTAACTGTTGAAAATTGTACCTAAAATGCAGGAAGTCATCAGCGAGAACAGTCACATTTGTTTGAAATGCAGGATGACTGACGTAAGCACCTCAACACACGTGTAAGACATGCTATTCGAAAATTATATGTATTTTTGCCATGCAAAGGTGCAGGAGGAACATATTCAAGATATGTGATTTGTAAAAAATAACCAGGTAACGGCATGACGCAGGCAGCAGAAATGTTTGTTTTTTTCCTTTCAAAACATGGTGGTAATGATTTTACAATTTTGTGTTATGTCGATGCATGATTTGTTTTAGATTGATACAAATAACGTGAACTGAACAGTTTGCTGCGTCTTTCTCGAGGAAACGCATGTATTAATAGGCATGACCTTAAATGTGTCTGTTTACAGTATCTATTTTTAGACACAGGATTCCGATAGAGCTACCTGTATAAATACACACGAGGACTCGTATTAATAGTACACGGTGGCACGCGCGCACTAGCGGTCTCAGCTTTTAGGAAATAGTCAAAGAAACCCGCCATAGCTCTTTGAGAAAGATTTCCCCAGCACTTTCTTAAATAAGAACTGTTTAAGGATGGGTGGAATGACGGAAGGACGGACAATGATGATTTAGGAGGAGTTGCGCTTACAAGGTTCACTGACAGATTGACAAACATTGTGAACAGACCCACACGTACACATGTTCAGTGATTTGTCACTGGTGGCTGATGATGTGTGCCATTACCAGCATGCAGATAGGACTCAGTCAAAATATTTAAGCAACACAAATGAAAGTTGAGTCTATCTTTATTGGTGAAGATTATTGTTCAATGCCCATGCATAGATGTCCTACAATAGCCACAACATTGCGTTGCTATGTAGAAATTGCCAAAATATGGTGTTTTTAAAAAGCTAGCGTGCAGAAATGAAAGCATCCGCATGTGACAAACAAAAAATACTTCATAAGAATAAACACTGGTATGACAATGTTTAAGCATGTACAATATGTATTTGCTTGTTGCATGCGGAGGCTTTCAAAAATTGAAGAGCGTTTAGTTAATTTCCTCCAAAATAGCAAATTGTCAACCAAATAGTGCTAAACAGACGATCTTCACGCATTTCATGACGGAAATGCGGGTTTATGTCTCTCTTTGTAATGCCATATCTCCTAAACCAGTTGTTGAATGAATTGAAATTTCACTCACTTGCGTACCTCATTTATTCCAGATTACGAATATAACAAATAATTATAAATCCCTGATGAGGCCAGAAATAAATGTGTACGCCCCTATTCCTTTGCTCCGACTGGCGTTGTGATTTTGTGGGTTTTCAGCATTGTGTATCTCCAATTTGTATGCCCACAAAATGGAAACCATAATGTTCTCAAGTACAGCATCATTGTTTAGCGGCTAATTAAATTAGGAGAGATAACAACCCATTTTGAACTAGATTTAAATTTCCTTAACAAACATGACTATGGAGGAAACAGCAAAATCAAACAATATATTTTCTAGACTTAAAGAAGACAGATGTTGGGACTATCTTCATAAATTGATATTGAACAAGACGTAATATTCAGATACAGATACTCTTCACGCAACTGAAACTTTTCCTGATTAACAATGTTTCAAATTGTATTTGTACTTAGTATCATACAGCACACCGTGTACAACTTCTATTGGAATGTTGGCAACGGTCTATATCACAACGTATATGGTACTGAGATGTATACAAAACAGTTTTGAAGATCTACAGAACGTTGGAGATATGACGTTGATTTTTAGACAGTTTAAAAAAAGCCAAAATATGCGTTGAAATAACAACTACGGGTACCAATTAATATCCTACATGGAGCCAGTTTAAAGAAAATCACAAATATTACATTTTATTATCAAAAAAGAATGAAGAAGAAGATGTCATTCATAAAATCGAATAACAGGTTTGGAAATGATTTATCAATGTTTACCTTGAAAGTGTAATTATTACATAAATGCCATTTGCCATTGTCCATGTTGAAACGTGATAGGTAAACTTTCTGTTTTTCTACGAATTAAGCTTTGATATAATTGTTTATTGTTTAAAAAATGACAATACACATTGTGCGGAAACTAAGGGATCCCATCCCCTGAGATCCATGCACTGGGATAAGAAATGAGACATTTTCAAACTTTTGAATCAAGTAAAAAACAGACTTTCTTTGAAACTGGCCAACAATATACTTATTGAACAAAATTAGATTAGATCGGCAACCAGAACCACTCATGGTTATGTTACTTGCAATGCGTTGACAATTGTAAGTGTAAATCAATATAAAATGACATCTTGTCTTATATCTATTATGATATTAACTATTGTACGTATCCCCGTGTCACTGCCAATAATTGTAGCTGAGCTTTGGGAAATTCTGGGGCGTGACTATAGCTTTGGTAAATCATTCGGAAAAGAAAAGAGACACTACCTCATAGAAGAAAAATCAGAAGAGATAAAATCCATAAATTTGAGAGAGAAAAAAAATCCACCGATCTGGATCATGTCTCAATGCCTCTATTTGATAATGTGACAATGTCACATACACAGGGAAACTGCTGAAATTTGAGAACAGTGGGCCATTTTCAGCAATTTTTAGTCAAAATAAAAATTTAGAGGGGAAGTTATATGTAAAATTAAAAGAAAATTAGAACATAGAGGGGTCAATTGTAGTTCTGAGGGGTCAATGGCATCATGGCCGCCTCCATGATTATCCCTGCGGAAAGCAGAAATAACAGAATACCAATTTGTGTGGAAACAAATAGTACTCGCAATATATAGTATGATATGATATGTTATATTTGCTGTTATTTACTTCATCTGGAGACTGCATTAAAAATGTGTTATGATTTGGTTCTTTAAATGAACGGGGAACACATGACACGGCACACGTACATATGAGCTTAGTCACCAGGTTCTCACTTATTATGCACGTCCGATATGTTTTTAAACTTTTAAACATGAACATAAATCGCCTCTCAGAACAAGCTCTTTCTAGAAGGTATCATGCCAGTTAGTTAGGCCCACATGAATAAATGACGTCGTGGACAATGTCGAAAGCATGATGTCAATTGTTGTTTTCTGCCCTGTAGAAGTATAAAGGTTGGGTAATGAATTACTACATCAATTAAATGGTTGCTTACAATACATACGATACTTGTTAAGATCAGAAGAAGACTGAATATCAAGGCCTTTCTTTCTCAGTTACGAGATATTCAGGCGAATGATTATATTTCGAAGGTGCAATCAATCAATGTAATTATAAAGCAGACGTACAATAGGATGCAATTAATACAAAATAAACTGTTGTGACGTCAGTAACAAGGCCTTGATATGCAGCCTTCTTTTGATTTCATTTTTTTAACATTTTCCTGTCACAAGGACTTCAATCCAAAGTTTGTATATATGAGTGTATACAGAAAAAATATCCTTGGGATGGTGAAATATAGCAGTTACATTATTTGTCAGTATTGCTTTTATCATATTTGTAGTATTTAGGTAAACGCGTTCGTATGTAACGGAATCAGCCTACCGTGTAATATTGAACGTAACGCATAGCGTCGAAACTTTTAGCGTGCGCGCGGAAACAACACGTGGAAATGCGAGTAAGGTACTGGGCGGATATGAGGAAAAGTGTTGTAAACCTGTTTGTCCAGAACGTATTTTCTGTGTAGTCCTTAAATAAACCGTAATGATCCGTACTTATTCGCAGTACATCCCCGGCCTCAAGTCGTCCATCGGTACGGTTAGTAACGGTGAACTAAAACAAGAGGCTCAATAGGCCTGCATCGCTCACCTAGTATAAATTTCACACTTGTAACCTTACAAGTGATCTAAAATAAAGCTACATGTAAAATATCAGTATTTATGACTATAAGTTATTCAAAAGAAATTTTAAAAGTTTTAAAAACATTTGACCCCTTTGCCCTTGAAGGTCGAACAAGGTCATTACGTTGAATACACTTTATAGCCCTTCATCTCAGCATGCAACTTGCCAAACATCACCACTCTATACCTTTTATTAATTGAGATTAGGTCATTTAATCGTTTATACATATTTAATCAAATGCGACCTTGCAAGTGGGACAATGTCATTCAAATGAAAAAACCTTGTATGACCCTTTATGCAGGCATGCTACTAGCCAAATATCATCATTCTGGACCCCCTGGTTTTTCAGAAGAAGTCGTTTAAAGATTTAAACAAATTTGACCCCTGTGACCTTGAATATAGGTCAAAGTCATTCATTTTACCAAACTTGGTAGCCCCTTTTCCAAGCATGCTACTGGCCATATTCAGAAAAAAATCGCTTATATATTTTGAATATATTTGACCCCTGTGACCTTGAATTTTAGTCAAAGGTCATTCATTTTACCAAAGTTGGTAGCCCCACATCCCAGTATGCCACTAGCCAAATAGCATCATCCTATTCGTATTGTTTATTCAGAAGTTGTTGTTTTAAGTGGGTTTTTTAGACAATTGCCCCCTGTGACCTTGAATTTGAGTGAAGGTCATTTATTTGAACAAACTTGGTAGCACTTTTCCAAGGATGCTTCAGACAAAATATCTTCATCCTGGTACTTTTGGTTATTCAGAAGTTGTTGTATAAAGTTTGTTTTATAACATTCAACCCCAGTGACCTTAAAATAAGCACAGATCATTCATTTTAACAAATTGTGTAGCCCTCATCCCAGCTTGCTACTTGCCAAATATCATGACCCTGTGTATTTTGGTTTTTCAGAAGAAGTTGTTTAACCTTTAGTGTGCCGCTCGGCCGATATATAGGCCCACCTTTGTATACCATTGAGTGCCGCATTTGGGCCGATCGGCCAGGAAATCAAACCGTCGAGTTTTGATGACGTCATAATACGTACATTGTTTGACGTCCCTCCCACAGTCTTTGACATAATATCGTGGCTCCACTCTACTATTTTTTTATGTTATTTAACGGCTTTATTAGAAGTCAATATTATTTCAATTTTGCTGAAATTTGACATACTGAATAATAAAATTCCGTATATTCTTTTACTGTTAATGTCAGGATTTTCCATCAAATTGTCTTTGAGACAAAAAATGTAGAGACTGCCAAATGGAAATAAAACAAACAAATTGTGTAAAAGGTAGGTTTAAAGCAATAAATATATATAAAGAGAATAAGAAATATATATTTAGATAGCATTCATTGATGTCTACATGCCGTCACATCTTTGAACTCTAAAGCAAGTGATCGATTGACGCTTTACAGACGCACAACTAGACAAGTCTAAATACTAGTCTTCTCATTCATTAACTGTTGATTTTGTGGGAAACTGCACGCACCTTTAATAAGTGACGTAACAAATGTGACGACATCACCATCATGACATCATCTTGATAATGGCTGACGTAAACTATCCATGGTTAAGAGTTTTCCCACAAGAACCTGCAGACCATCGGCAAAGAGACATTGCAGATGGACAACAAAATATGCCACCAAGAGATGCTTCGCCCATTGAGTAATTATATCTTTTCTCTTCGTTGGAGTTGATCAAAGAGATCGTTCGAAAAACCAACATCATGCAACTTTTTTTTAAAAAGTTTTGTGTGGAAAAAGAACATAACATCATAGTAACATAAACTTAGACTAAATTATTTCATATTTTTTTATTATTTTTCTAAATCATGATTCTATTCATACTTATAACATTATGATTCTGTCATAAATACAGTTTATGTAATGCTTACTATACAGTCCCGTCCTGTTATTGACCACTATACGGACCCGTCCTGTAACTGACCACTATACGGTCCTGTCCTGTAATCCCGACCACTGTACGGTCCCGTCCTGTAATCCGGACCACTTTACAGTCCCATCCTGTAATCGACCACTATACAGTCACATTCTGTAATCCGGACCATTGTACAGTCCCGTCCTGTAATCCGAACCACTGTACAGTCCCGTCGTGTAATAGACAATTATATGATCCCGTCCTGTAATCGACCTATATACAGTCCCGTCCTGTTATTCGGACCACTGTAGAGTCCCGCCCTGTAACTTGGACCACTGTATGATGTTGTAATCGACGACAATAAAGTATCGTCCTGTAATCCGGACCACTTTACAGTCCCGTCCTGTAATCAACCAGTATACATCACCGTTCTGTAATCCGAACCCATGTACAGTTCCGTTCTATAATCGAACACTATACGGACCCGTCCTGTAACTGACCACTATACGGTCCTGTCCTTTAATCCAGACCACTGTACATTCCCGTCCTGTAATCCGGACCACTTTACAGTCCCGTCCTATAATCGACCACTGTACAGTCCCATCCTGTAATCCGGTCAACTGTACATTTCCGTACTGTAATCCGGACCACTGTACAGTCCCGTCCTGTAATCGACCATTACACGGTCCCGTCCTGAAATCGACCTCTGAACAGTCCCGTCCTGTAATTGACCATTATACGGTCCCGTCATGTAATCGACCTCTATATAGTCCCGTCCTGTAATTCGGACCACTGTACAGTCCCGTCCTGTAATTCGGACCACTGTAAAGTGTTGTAATCGACGACAATACAGTTCCGTCCAGTAATCCGGACCACTTTACAGTCCCGTCCTGTAATCGACCACTATACATCCCCGTTCTGTAATCCGAACCCATGTACAGTCCCGTCCTGTAATCGACCACTATACCATCCCATCCTGTAATCCGGACAACTGTACAGTACCATCCTGTAATCCGGACCACTGTACAGTCCCGTCCTGTAATATGGACCACTGAACAGGCCCATCCTGTATTCCAGACCACTATGTAGTCCCGTCCTGTAATCCGAACCACTGTACAGTCCCGTCCTGTAATCGACAATTGTACGGTCCCGTCCTTTAATCGACCTATATACAGTCCCGTCCTGTAATTCGGACCTCTATACAGTCCCGTCCGTCCTGTAATCGACCATTATACGGTCCCGTAATGTAACCGACCTATATATAGTCCCGTCCTGTAACTCGGACCACTGTAGAGTCCCGTCCTCTAATTCGGACCACTGTATAGTGTTGTAATCGACGACAATACAGTCCCGTCCTGTAATCCCGACCACTTTACAGTCCCGTCCTGTAATCGACCACTATACATCCCCGTTCTGTAATCCGAACCCATGTACAGTCCCGTCCTGTAATCGACAACTATACCATCCCATCCTGTAATCCGAACCACTGTACAGTCCCGTCCTGTAATCCAGACAACTGTACAGTGCCGTCCTGTAATCCGGACCACTGTACGGTCCCGTCCTGTAATCCGGACCACTGAACAGGCCCATCCTGTAATCCGTACCACTGTGTAGTCCCGTATTGTAATCCGAACCACTGTACAGTCCTGTCCTGTAATTGACCACTATAAAGTCTTGTCCTGTAAGTGACCAATGTACAGTACTAGTCCCGTCCTGTAATCGACCAATATACAGTCCGGTCCTGTAATCCGGACCACTGTACAGGCCCGTCCTGTAAAGCGGACCACTATACAGTCCCGTCATGTAATCGACCACTTTACAGTACCGTCCTGTAATCCGGACCACTGTACAGTCCCGTTCTGTAATCCGAACCCATGTATAATCCCGTCCTGTAATCCGAACCACTGCACAGTCCCGTCCTGCAATCCGAACCACTGTAAGGTCCCGTCCTTTAATCCGGACCACTGTACAGTCCCGTCCTGAAAACCGGACCACTATAAGTCCGTCCTGTAATTGACCACTGTATAGTCCCGTACTGTAAAACGTCCAATGTACAGTCCCGTCCTGTAATCGACCATTATACAGTCCCGTCCTGTGATCGACCAGTATACAGTCCCGTCCTGTTATCCGGACCACTGTACAGTCCCGGTCTGTAATCCGGGACACTGTACTGCCCCGTCCTGTAATCCGGAACAATGTACATTCCAGTCATCTAATCCACCACTATACAGTCACATCCTGTAATCTGGATCTCTGTATAGTCCAGTTTTGTAATCGACCAATATACAGTCCCGTCCTGGAATCGACCAATATTCAGTCCCGTCCTGTAACAGGGACCACTGTACAGTCTCGTATTGTAATCGACCTCTTTATAGTCACGTCCTGTAATCCGGACCACTTTACAGTCCCGTCCTGTAAACGACCACTATACAGTCCCGTCCCGAAATCCGGACCACTTTACAGTCCGATCCTGAAATCGACCACTGTACAGTCCCGTTCTGTAATCGACCCCTACACAGTCCCGTCCTGTCATCAACCACTACACAGTACCGTCCTGTAACCGGACCATTATACTGTCCCGTCCTATAATCCGGACCACTTTACAGTCCCGTCCTGTAACCGAACAGTATACGGTCCCGTCCTGTAATCGACCATTATACGATCCTATCCTGCAATCGACCACTATACAGTCACGTCATATAGTATGGACCACTGTACAGTCTCGAATTGTAATCAACCTATATATAGTCCCGTCCTGTAATCCGGACCACTTTACAGTCCCGTCCTGGAATCGACCACTATACAGTCACATCCAGTAATCTGGACCACTGTATAATCTTGTATTGTAATCGGCCTCTATATAGTCCCGTCCTGTAATCCGAACCACTTTACAATCCCTTCCTGTAATCGACCACTATAAAGTCCCGTTCTGTAATACGGACCACTGTATAGTCCCTTACTGTAATCAACCACTGTAGAGTCCCTTCCGGTGATCGACCACTAACCAGTCCCGTCCTGTTACCCGGGCCACTGTACAGTCCCGTCATATAATATGGACCACTGTACAGTCCCGACCTGTAATTCGGACTACTGTACAGTCCCGTCCTGTAATCGACCACTGTACAGTCCTGTCCTGTAATCCGGACCATTATACAGTCCCGTCCTGGAATTGACCACTATACAGCCCCGTCCTGTACTCGACCACTATACAGTCCCGTCCCGTAATCCAGACACTATACAGTCCCGTTCTGTAATCGACCACTATACAGTCCCGTTCTGTAATACGGACCACTGTATAGTCCCTTCCTGTTAGCGACCACTGTACAATCCCGTCCTGTAATCGACTACTAACCAGTTTCGTCCTGTAATCAACCACTGTACAGTCCCGTCCTATAATCTGGACTACTGTACAATCTCGTCTTGTAATCGACCACTGTACAGTCCTGTCCTGTAATCCGGACCATTATACAGTCCCGTCCTGGAATCGACCACTATACAGTCCCATCCTGTAATCGACCACTATACAGTCAAGTCCTGTAATATGGACCACTGTACAGGCTCGTATTGTAATCGACCTCTATATAGTCCCGTCCTGTAATCCGGACCACTTTACACTCCCGTCCTGTAATCAACCACTTAACAGTCACATCCTGTAATCCAGACCACTGTATAGTCCCGTATTGTAATCGACCTCTATACAGTCCCGTCCTGTAATCCAGACACTATACAGTCCCATTATGTAATCAACCACTATACAGTAACGTCCTGTAGTATGGACCACTGTACAGTCTCGACCACTATACAGTCCCGTTCTGTAATACGGACCACTGTATAGTCCCTTACTGTAATCGACCACTGTACAGTCCCTTCCGGTAATCGACCACTAACCAGTCCCGTCCTTTAATCAACCACTACACAATCCCGTCCTGTTACCCGGGCCACTGTACAGCCCCGTCATATAATCTGGACCACTGTACAGTCCCGACGTGTAATCCGGACTACTGTACAGTCAAGTCCTGTAATCGACCCCTGTACAGTCTTGTCCTGTAATCCGGACCATTATACAGTCCCGTCCTGTAATCCGAACCACTTTACAGTCCCTTACTGTAATCGACCACTAACCAGTCCCTTCCGGTAATCGACCACTAACCAGTCCCGTCCTTTAATCAACCACTACACAATCCCGTCCTGTTACCAGGGCCACTGTACAGCCCCGTCATATAATCTGGGCCACTGTACAGTCCCGACGTGTAATCCGGACTACTGTACAGTCCAGTCCTGTAATCGACCCCTGTACAGTCTTGTCCTGTAATCCGGACCATTATGCAGTCCCGTCCTGTAATCCGAACCACTTTACAGTCCCTTCCTGTAATCGACCACTAAACAGTCCCGTTCTGTAATACGGATCACTGTATAGTCCCTTACTGTTAGCGACCACAGTACAATCCCGTCCTGTAATCGACTACTAACCAGTCTCGTCCTGTAATCAACCACTGTACAGTCCCGTCCTGTAATCCGGACCACTGTACAGCCTCGTCCTGTAATCGACAACTGTACAGTCCCGTCCTGTAACCGGACCACTATACTGTCCCGTCCTGTAATCCGGACCACTATACAGTCCCGTTCTGTAATCGACCACTATACAGTCATGTCCTGTAATCGACAACTGTACAGTCCCGTCATGCAACCAACTACTATACGGTCCCGTTCTGTAATCGACCACTGTGCAGTCCCCTCCTGTAATCTGGATTACTGTACAGTATCGTCCTGTAATTGACCACTGTACAGTCCTGTTCTGTAATTCGGACCATTATATAGTCCCGTCCTGGAATCGACCACTATACAGTTACGTCCTGTAATATGGACCACTGTACATGCTCGTATTGTAATCGACCTCTATATAGTCCCGTCCTGTAATCCGGACCACTTTACAATCCCGTCCTGTAATTGCCACTAAACAGTCACATCCTGTAATCCGGACCAATGTATAGGCCCGTATTGTAATCGACCTCTATATAGTCCCGTTCTGTAATCGACCACTATAAAGTCCCGTTCTGTAATACGGACCACTGTATAGTCCCTTACTGTAATCGACCACAGTACAGTCCCTTCCGGTAATCGACCACTAACTAGTCCCGTCCTGTAATCAACCACTACACAATCCCGTCCTGTTACCCGGGCCACTGTACAGCCCCGTCATATAATCTGGACCACTGTACAGTCCCGACCTATAATCCGGACTACTGTACAGTCCTGTCCTGTAATCCGGACCATTATACAGTCCCGTCCTGGAATTGACCACTATACAGCCCCGTCCTGTACTCGACCACTATACAGTCACGTATTGTAATCTGTATCACTGTACAGTCCCGTATTGTAATCGACCTCTATATAGTCCCGTCCTGTTATCCGGGACACTTTACAGTCCCGTCCTGTAATCGATCACTATACAGTCCCGTCCCGTAATCAAGAAACTATACAGTTCCGTCCTGTGATCCGGACCACTGTATAATCCTGTCCTGTAATTGTCCACTGTACAGTCCCTTCCTGTAATCGACCACTGTACAGTCCCGTCCTGTAATCGACCAATATACAGTCCCGTCCTGTAATCAACCACTACACAGTCCCGTCCTGTAACCCGGACCTCTATATAGTCCCGTCCTGAAATCCGGACCACTTTACATTCCCTTTCTGTAATCGACCACCGTATAGTCCCGTACTGTTATCGACCACTAACCAGTCCCATCCTGTAATCAACCACTACACAGTCCCGTAATGTAACCCGGACAACTGTACAGTCACGTCCGGTAATCCGGACCACTGCACAGTCCCGTCCTGTAACCGACCACCGTACAGTCTCGTCCTGTAACCGGATCACTATACTGTCCCGTCCTGTAATCCGGACCACTGTACAGTCCTCATCTGTAATCCGGTCCATTATACAGTTCCGTCCTGGAATCGACCACTATACAGTCCCATCCTGGAATCGACCTCTATAGAGTCTCGTTCTGTATATTCCTTACAACTATCCAGTCCCGTCATGTTATCAGCACGCTGTATTTTCCGTCCTGTAATCGACACACTATACAGTCCCGTCCTGTAATCGTCTCACTGTATTTCCACGTCTTGCAATCCTCACGCTTCAGTGATAGACCCGTCCTGTAATCAATACACTGCACAGTTCTGTCCTGTAATCAATATACTGCAAAGTCCCGTCCTGTAATCAAAATAATGCACAGTTCCGTCATGTAATCAATAAACTACACAGTCCCGTCCTGTAATGAACACATTGCATAGTTCCGCCCTGTAATTGAGTTTCCCTCCAAATTGTCTCGTGATTGCAGGCTTGGTTGAAGTATGGACCAACCGAGGAAAGAAGTGTCTGTTGACGAAAGTCTAGTTAAGACAAAAGGAAAAACTTCAATGCTTTAGTATATACCAAGTAAGAAAAGTAAATTTGATATAACATTCTGGATACTGGCTGAATCCATAACCGGCTATGTTTTGCAGATGATAGCTTACAGAGGTAAACGGTTTGACCCCGTCCCAGCGGGACAGTTACAAGGTAGTAATGTCGTCCTGTCGCTACTACGCGAAACGATCCTCCTTCGCAAAGGATATCATGTTTTCTAATAGTTTCTTTTCTTCGATAAGTTTGGCAAAACAGCTGATGCCCATGAATACTTCTTTTACAGGAACACTGCGAAAAAACGGGCTACAATACATCGGGGGAGTCGGTATATACGTGTCAAGGACATGTTCTTGCAATGGTGTACAGAGAAGACAAAAAAAAAGAGTAAACCTGTTCGCCTGATATCAACGTTTTACAACGCAGAATATATAGACAACAGTAAACCGCGTATGACTTCTGGCTACAACCAATTCATTGGGTTGATCTAGCAGACATGATGTTAAAGGTTTATGAAAATGATGGCAGGCGTGTATGCAAAGTTTGGAAAAAGATGTTTTTACATATATTCAGCAGAATCTAACTAAATTTGTCTGTGTTATATTTTTAAAATTCGTCGGATAGACCAATACTAAATCGTTTAGAGTTCAACCAAAGAGTAAACACTGAGGACCGTCAACGCGAGCCAATGTGAGACAGAGACAGAACAACACAGGAGAGAAATACTTCAGTGTCTGTTCGAACAAAATGGTAACCGCAAGAGATCGCGCAAAATGTGTAACCGATGTAGCAAAGGTCTGCATTACGCTTGTCAAGTCAGCCACGTCTGTCACCTCTAAAGGAGAATTACCACTTATAAATACAGACAGGTTAAGATAAAGGGATACATGTATCGACAGTAAAATTTGTTCGTTTGTATACAACTTAGTTCAATGTAGTTTCGTGTTTATCATAAATAAGACAAGCTAAATTACCTATACAATTTAATGAAAAAGGTCGCTTTGTTATCATGGTTTGAATATATACGTACTGTGTACTTGTGATGAATTTCGGGAGAGTTATATCCCTTGGACCGTGGATCGCGCCGACACGATATCTCGTCGAGCTACGCGACAACTTCGCTGTGACGGGAGTTAAGAGCAGTTCCAGCTACTTATTGTGACGGTGTGAAATACCATACACCGAATTCACGATTTACTTCAGGCCATACTAGAGCAAGACCTCTATCGGCATATATGTCAAACAATGCTTCATATCGATTTAAAAGTGACAGATAAAAAAAAAATAGATATCATGTTACGAAAAATGCTTTCAGAAAAGAAAAAAAAATGCACGTGAATGAAATAAAGATTATGACGTCATACGTCTATTATATTATGACGTCAGTACCGATGTTAAAATCTGATCGGACCTGGCGGCACTCAAAGGTATATGACGTGAAACTCGTGCGGCATGCAAAGTTACATTAAGTTGTTGAATGAACACGCGAGCTCGGGAGTTTATATACTGATTACTTATCGTGACAGGTCCGTGGCGCTCCGTGCGAGTTCATACCAATCCGTGCCAGACCGTTCTAATTCGTGCTAATCCGTACTAAAATCGTAGCGAACCGTTGTCATTCCGTACTAAAAACCATACCGAACCATAGAAATCCGTATCACTCCCGTTGTCAACTAGCCCCTATCCGTAGTCAAACCGTGGTGCATCCGTAACGGACCACGGATATAGACTATTCCGGGGTCTTCCGTGAGTTTCCATCCGTAGTGGATCCGGCGAGACGATTCGTGAATGTGTGACCGGGGTAGAACGAATTAGACTGAGGACTCGTCGGACTTTTTTCCGAGAAAACCCTCTTCACATTGAAGAGATGGGTGTTTTATATATTTGTAATTATGTTGAATAATGAGATAAACTGATAATTCTATATAATATATAGATTGAATATCACAGTTGTTATGTAGACATATTAAACTATTGTAACTGATAATGAATGTGACTGGCTACGGCCTGGGAGATGTTAGACATGTTTTATCTCATCGTGTGATTGTGTGAATGTATCATTATGTAGAATTATATAATGTCTTTCAAGTTACATGGTTTTATAAGTAATTAACCAGTATATCGAGAGTAAAGACGACTATAACATAAATATAAAAGAAATGAGTTTATCATTAATTCCTAAGTTCTTTCACATCTTTACAGGGGATGTGGCTATTCAAGTTGGCAGAACAACAACACTACCTAGAAAATGATGACATCATGACACATTATGACGTCACAATAATAAATATTACACCAAAACAAGCAATGCACTTTTGAAGTCAACATTTGTGGAAAAACTAATTTGCAGTTACAACAATCGGCATTTCGTTACAGGATTGAGTATAGCAACATACTTTTCGAATGCAATGTCCTAAAGCTCGAAGCTAGAAGTCGACAATTTAAATCTAACACTTATGCAACAATCTGTGCTGTTAAAATAATCTAAACAAGATTTTGATATATAATATTGATTTTCCTACTCTCCTCATACAATATCATCGGATTTCATCTTTTGAACAGTGAAAATATGAGATTGTCACCTCTTGTCTGTTGTCTGTGAAGAGTCATACGTTGGCGCAATTCACAACGAAAACAACTGCCACAGATCATTGCATACACAATATCCAGGGGCATAGCTAGGCCCATCGATATGTGTAAGCCCAGGCGAGGGGTAATTGGGCCGCCCAGGCCTCCAGCGAGTGCAGGGCAGGGCAAGCCCCCCGACGGAAAATTACTTTTAAGATTTGACGAAGCATTCAAGATTTAGATTCAAGATTATCAAGTTCATTCCGGGGACCTTACGACCCATATGTATACATAAATATAATACATAATATAACATACATATTTGGAGAGTGATCGCTCATGACATGCATACAGAACACAGAAAGTATACATGCCTGTATAAGATACGCAAACACATAATGACAGAGGCAGAGGTAACTCCGCGACAATGCTACCTAGATTGCGATTACATAAATGCTGAGTCAATCATATATATTGTTCACCATTAGCAATAATACTTGTATTATACAGACAGACACACTGACAGACACGCACACACACACACACACACACACACACACACAGAATAAGTAATAATTACTTTTCTTTGCATTCGAAATAATACATGAAATATGTATGAAAGGTGTTTAACGATAACATTCGCTTTAAGCCGAAGTAGGTTTTTCTTTTCTTAACGGCAGAATGCTAAGGTATACAAGGTATTCAAATTGTTATCCGAGACAGTTATTCAAAGACATATTTTAGGGTCAAACGCGCTGAAATGAAGAACATCACATAACTTATGTTTATTTTACACTACACGTTGCCCAGCCAACATGCAATTTACAGCTTACAGCTAGAAATGTCGAGAGATAAAAGACACTTTCCTTTTCTTTTGTGTTATGAAGTCTGTACTAAGTTGTACGTATTCATAGAAATTTCTCTGTGGACATGAAGCATCGCTAGCGAGAAAAGACGGTCTTGGTTTGACCTGGAACTATTCAGTAAAAAATACAAAGTGAAACCGACTTCCGCTTAACTTTAGTCTTAGATAGAATCATTTACTTTTCTAATCATGATTTAAGACATTGCTAATCAAATCAGACGCCTTTTGAGTACGTTAATAAAAGCAGCTCATAAAATCAAATGAATAAGCCCCGTCCTTCTCAAAACAGAAGGAGCAAAATATATAATTGACAGTTCTATTAGTTATATAGAGGTTCCCTATCGAGTGATGATTGGTTATCTTGTTTATCTTACTCGAGTTAGTTAATTTTCAAATTGAATAAAGACACGAGGTTTACTAAAATTAACTAACGAGAGTTAGATAAACATGATATTCTACCATCACGAGTTTGGATCCTTTTTCTCCCATAATGTTAATATTTTATTTGGAAAGCCATCTGTTTCCCCTGAAAGTACGTTATGTATGCATCCGATGGTGGAAACAATTGCCGTGCATCATGACGTCATAATGGAAGATGACGTCGCAAAACATTGTTACATGACGTCATAAGTAAAACAAATGACCAATGAAATCACGTCCAGGGTGTTACTCACTAGCGGGTAACCAAAAATGTTTACCAACTCCTAGCATGATTGTGGAAGAAAAGTATATAAATCCCGACCAATCTACCCTAATTTTGCAGTCATGCCACCAGAAGTGTATTTTCTATCTAACCAGTCTAAATACCATGACGGAGAAGTTCTGGGTCCCACTTTTTTTACGATAATGCTAATTCATATTTTCCCTGCGAGAACGTAAAAGAAGTCTTCGTCGAATCACCTGATTAGAAAAATAAATTCTTGTGGTTTCTATCGACAATATCGATAAACCCAAAACGGTCTTAACTGCATTGAAGGAAATCCAAATGTGTCCATGCCCTGTCACGTGCTTTGCTGTGTGATACTTGGGCCTGTGGATGGACTTATCAGCAATATGTGCATGTACCGGGTTTTTAGTAACCGACGTCGTGGCACCTTTTGAATCAGTATTACGTGATTTTTGCTTGAAGAAGGTTTATATATTCTTTGAACTATTGGAAGCCTTCTTCATTTTGAAAATGTACTCCTGTCAGTTTACTATAACACCGAAAATACCGGATTGGAAGTAATAGATGACCATGCCATATTAAATATTTCGGATAGTATGATGTAGTATTATAAGTATTTAGTAAATAATTTATACAAAGGTCAATTAAGATATTATCTTGATAACATTGTGTCATCTTTTGTTTTGTTTCAGTGGCTACTTTTTTGACAAACGGCACACACGGATTTTGTATGTGTAAGCCCGTTTTTTTTTTGTATGGACGCTACGCCCCTGATTTCCAACTCAAATATTTACATATAGCCGTTCTGAAGTTTAACTTTTCTAGATGGATTATTTTTTTGTAAACACAACAACAATTTACTTACCGGCCACGTTAAGTGTGTAGTTAGGACTATCTTCAATCCTGTCAGCTTCAGGTAGACTTGGGTTGGAACGACGACAATACCACACCGATCCATGGTCCCCTGTCTGTGGCTGTATGACCCACTGGAACACTGTACCATAGACAGTCGAGGTGGTAGTACAGGAGCACACATCAGGGCTACAGAGGACAGGAGTAGTAGTTATGGTGTTGTAACATTGACCACCAGCTACTTGTATACTGCCTAGTACAGCAGTCACGTCAGGACGGCGGTACAACTGGACACTGTTTGCCTCCTTTGGTACGTCACACGTCAGTGTAAACTCACTCCCGGGGACAGCGTACCCAGACGACCCGGTCAATGTGACAGCATCTGTGTCACAAGGTAGTTTATAATGAAAAGAGGGACGTAATACAGATAAGATTTACATAACAGTTAAAACGATCCATCACATCATATCGTTTCCTCCCTGGGTATATGATCGAATTATTTTGGTTGACTGTATAGCGATACACTATAACAATACTGAACTTAACAATCATTTCTTCACTAAAATAAAATAAAAAAAACTGTACTTATTGTTTTGATCACCGAAAGTACTAAACTCCTATACAAATATAGGTTTGATAACTTTCGATTGTCTGAAGAGAACATATATCAACTTTACAACCTCTGTCACTGCCAATGCTTTTTTGCTTAAAGTTTTCTTCTGTTTTAACCAGGCAGTAAGACGACGATTACAAACATAACAATATAATATACATTGTTATGTTATATGGTGTTGATAGCAGTGTTACGATTTGAAGAACTTGTGATCCCTTCCTTTCAACAATTGTGTATCAAGATGATGTGAAACCATTCTCAGTTTATAGGAATTAGCTTGTCTATATACTCACTATGTTTCAAAATATACATATACATGTAACAGAATGAGTTGTAGGCTAGTTTGGTTCACTACTCTTTTTTGAAATTAGTAGTTAAACGGAGGTAACTACAAGATGAACTTTGAACAGAAGTCCGTGACCCGGCTTATGTGAACACCAGAAACCATTCCCGCAATAAATCTAACCCTCAACAAGTGTTATCTTCTCTCCATATGGGTAAGCATGTTTCAAAAAAGGTCAACCCCCAAACCGTATATATTTGTTATCATAGATGTTTCTAAATACACTGTATTATTTTGTGAATGCCCAAAATGATGATGAATCAGTATTCTTTTCGAAATAGCATGTGTAAGTGAGTTTCCCCAGTCACATGTGATGGACCGGTGTATGGGAATAGATTATTGATCTTGAGGGGATCTGTATGATTGATTTTTGGCATCAGCTCTTGGTAAGATGTAGTTTTGATTGTTTATCAGTATTGAGATCATTTTCTTATTCCTAATGTTCTGAACAGTTTTGAAAGTTCTATAAAAAGCTGGATGCTATTGACGTCAGAATCCATCATGGCTGCGCCAATGAATGAACATCCAGTGTGTTAGCAGATGTAGGTAACAACTGAAAATCAACTGTAGATTTGTAATGATTTACCTTAGCCTGAATACAACCTCAATCTAAGTGTATCCTCGAGTAATAGTCAGAGAAAGGTAGCTACTATTATTTAGCAAGGAATGAATTGACAGATAATGGATAACTACTATTTCTACTTATGTTTTATAGTTGTATTGAGTTGGTGATTGGTCAAAGTTGAACCATCACTAGTACAATTGTATAAATCTAGTCAATAATACTATAAACTAGTTATTAATTAGGAGTTTGATGCTGGTGTAATCCATCATGTTGGATTTTTTTTTTATTTCCAATACATAGTGCATTTTCTGTACCAGTTCACTATAATTATAATACAGGTGTCAACTTGGTTTAAATGTTTTATAGATTCCTGTTGGTATTGTTGTTGATTACCTCTGAACTTGATAGTTATTAGAAGTGTTTATTAGTTCAAGGTACATATCCCTAGACAAGTACAGTTAGTAAGATGGAAGTTAAGAACCATTGGGCCGTAACTCCGTATATGGTAGGGTACAAAACCCTGCCTTGTATATGACACTTCATCCCTCCAGATATTAACCTATCACGTGTCTGCTTATGATTGTAGGTGAAATAGCAAAGCAATTACAGTCAATATAAAAACTGGTAGCCAGGAAAGCTGTCTACCAGACAGAACCATACCACAGTATGTCACTTACCCCTATATAGCCATTCGTAATAAAAAAAATTGAATGAGAGTGACGTCATGTACATATGTTGTATATAAGTGCTGCTAGAACTGAATTTTCTGTCCTCAATCTTGCAGGACATGTGATATGATAACCCTTTTTTTAAAGGGCATTGCAGACAGACAAATGCAGACAGTGCATTCATACCAAGTTTTCGATTTACTCCAAACAAGATTGGTCGGAGTAGAGCTTGAAATGGGAAATCAATGTTTCGATAAGAAAACCTCCCACATAAATACAATGTATAATACTGAAGGAGTACTGTTCCCGGTTTCTCTGATCATTATACAATTAATGTTAAGGGTAACATGACGGAGAACAGCAAGGTAGGTTATTATGTTTACCTTTATTTTTACTTTTTTTTACGTACAGGTGTGTTACCATTACAATGTTTCTCTAGGTAGTCTGCGGAACCAGGGAGCTACGCTCTTATATATCTGTCAACACTTAGTAATCCCCTTTGCTAAATTAACCTATACACATAAACGCTGATACGTGACTGATATCAACATACTCTATACAGATTGAACGTAGTGCAACATACCTGTCGATGATTGGACTGTAAGGAGAACGATGAACAAGTAGAAGCTGAGTTCACGGTGAGATACACAAACAATTCGTTGATTAAGGTAAATGTCAGACATCATGCCGTATATATACATGTTTAAGTTTATGTACAGTGTTTACAAGCTTCCTGGTTTATACATACTGGTATATTATAGTAAATACACAGGGCTAATGTACACATTATATGTTATATTGTTTGTGAACTTCCTGGTCGGTGACCCCATACACATCTATAAATAGCTACCCGAGTTGATATAAACGTACACTCCTACCTGCATGACCTACCTATATAACTTACCTGTTTCACCGGCCACCACTACAGAAAAAAAATCAGAGGTAATATTATTAGAACACCCACATCTTATTTTTTTAATTTGGAAAACAGAAACTTCATTTCCAAAGTCATTCCACAAATACAGAAAGAGAACAATGAAATTATTACAAAGCAGACTTATATAGACATAGGGATGTTGACAATACTGATTTAGATGTTCATCTTCGTGACTGTAATATTCCAAAGTTAAATGATGTTGAGTCTAGCAGTTTAGAGGGTAGAATAACATTGGGGGAAGCAGGGAAAACATTGAAAGACATGAAAAATAATAAAAGCCCTGGTTCTGACGGTTTTACTTCAGGATTCTTTAAGACTTTTTGGAAATATTTAGTTAATTTTGTTGTTCGTTCAATTAATTATGGTTTTACAGATGGTCAGCTGTCAGTCACACAACGACAAGGTATAAACGACAAGGTATAATAACATGTATCCCAAAGGGAGATAAACCACGTCATTTTTTGAAAAATTGGAGACTAATTTCACTTTTGAATATCACTTATAAAATAGCCTCTGGAGTAATTTCTCGTAGGATAAAACTATATCAGGAAAACTTATGACAATATTTGAACATTATATGATGTGATGCACTTTGCAGAAGAAAGAAACATTCAAGGTATGGTTCTTTTAATAGATTTTGAAAAAGCATTTGATTCGGTTTCATGGAGTTTTATTGATAAGGTACTGGAATATTTTAAGTTCGGGGTGGACATAAGACAAATGGTTAAATCTTTACACACTAATGTATTTTCTTATGTTAATCAAGATGGCTGCATTTCTGCACCTATCAACATTCAACGCGGATGCCGTCAAGGTGATCCTATCGCCGCATATATTTTTATCATTTGTGTTGAGGTCCTGGCATCAAAAATAAGAAATAATGACCATATTAAAGGCATCCAATTGGAAAATATAAATATTTTAAATATACATTATGCAGATGATTCTGGGTTGATACTAGATGGTACTGAGAGGTCTCTTAAAGAATCTATCGATGAATTGAATAATTTTGCAAATATCTCTGGGTTAAAGATCAATACTACAAAAACACAGGTTATATGGATAGGCAGTAGAAAATATAGTGACCAAACTTTCCTTCCAGACTTGCATCTACAATGGGGGAAGGATAAGTTCAACTTTTTGGGTATAGATTTTTCCGTAGATTTAGGTGAGATTCCAATAATGAATTTTGACAAAAAGATTGTTAAACTTGAAGCTCTTATTAATAATTGGAATAGACGGAGTTTGGCTCCATTAGGTAGAATTAGTATCATTAAGTCTTTGTTGATTTCCAAACTTAATTACCTGTTTATCACTTTGCCAAACCCATCCGAAAAATATATTGCTAAGTTGAATTCTTTGTTGGATTATAGGACTTTTTCAGCCATCTGGAAAATGGAATCAGCTTTTAAATCTAATTTTGGATCCTAAAAATATGATTAATTGTGGAAAAGAATACATTATGACATGTGTAAATACCTGTCTTAACCCATTTTGGTAGGATGTTTTTAAAGGATGGGTTAGACTGAATAATTCCAAATTTATGAGACAAACCTACAGTAGAAGTGAATCAATGTTAAAAACTCCCCTATGGTATAACAAAGATATTCAAGTGGGTAATAATTTTATTTTTTTTATCGAAATTGGTTTGAGGCAGGAATATTTACAGTGAATGACCTGGTTAAAAATTCTGACAGCTTGACTTTCTATTCACTTTAGTAGTTTCAGTTTAATTTCCATATCCATACACACTTTCTCCAGTACCAAGTATTTTCACTGCACAACGTTTACATAACCTGCGTTGAAATATTGCTATACATAGTGATGTTTGTCTGTTTTATTTTTAGGTCACCTGAGCTTTGCTCAAGTGACCTATTCTGATCGCTTTCCACCGTCGTTTCGTGCGTCGTCCGTCGTCCGTCGTGCGTAAACTTTTTACACTTTTTAACTTCTGCTCAAGAACCAGTGGATTATTTTTTTGGGCAGAATCTTCCTTGGCAATTTAGGCCATATGATTGTAAAATTCGGTTAACTACCCCAACCCAGGAGCCTGTGCGGGGCCCCAAAGGGAAAAATAACCAATATTTCAAAAATCTTCTTCTCCAGACTTAGCGGTACTACAGTCAATTTCTCTGCATGTATTGAACGATCATCAAGGGCTTTATTTAAATTTAAATTTTCAGTACCCCCGGGTCTTCCGTTCTCCCTTTGGAAGGGGGTTAAGTTTACTTTAGTTTATATAGGAAAATAGCACTTTTGAGTATATTTTGGTAGTTTTCAGCAGGAAATTAATCCTTAGAGGAATATGGTATGAAATTGTAAAATTTAAACCCTACCCTAATCCCAGAGGCAAAGGTGGGGCCCACAAGGGAAAATCAAACAATATTTCAAAAATCTTCTTTGCTTCTCCAGACGCAGAGGTAATATAATCAATTTCTTTGCGTGTATGAACAGATCATCACGGGTTTTTTAAAATGTAAATGTCAGTACAACCGGGCCTGCCTTCCGTTCTCCTTCGGGAGGGGGTACAATTTACTATAGTTTTAAAAGGGAATCAAAACTTTCAGGTATATTTTGGTAATTTTCAGTGGGAAATTAATCTTACTTGGTGAGAATCATTCTTTGAGGAAGATGTTTTAAAATTATTAAGTTTGGATCCCTACCCCAACATACAGGGGCCAGGGTGGGGCCCCAATGGGAAAATGAACCAATATTCAAATAGTCTTCTTCTTCAGACTCAGATGTAGTTCAATCAAATTATGTGCATGGATGAAAATTCCGTCATGGGCTTTATGAATTTTTCAATTTAATACCCCGGGCCATCCATTCTCGCTAGGGGAGGTGGTAAAGTTGACCTTAGCTTATATAGGGAAATAGCACTTTAAGGTATATTTTGTCCATTTTCAACAGGAAATTATTCAAACTTGGTTGGAAAGATTATGATTATAGATGGCAATTAGATGGTATGATAAAGTAAGATCATGCCCCATCCCCGGGGCTGGAGGGGTGGGGCCAAAATGTGGATAATGGTTAAATGTTAACAAAATATTCTTCAACAGACTTATATGTTTTACTATTCATGAATAGAAAGATCCTTACCTAAATTATCATTACCTAAATTATAAATTTCATTATCCTCCAGGTCATCTCCTCTCTCTTGAGGAGAGGGTTTACTTCTCAATAGCAAAATATTTTTTTGAATAATTTTTTAAAGTTCTTATTCTTTGGCGACATAACAAGTATTGTATTTCACTTTGTTAACATGCTGTTTTCCACATTTTGTACATCTCAACAATGAAATTGAGTTACAAGTGCCTTTAATATAACTCAGGTGACCGCTAAGGCTCTTGGGCATCCTTTTGTGAAACGTCTGTTTTACAGTTAAGGTATTTTAAGGACGTGCCTCCATGTGTGTAGTGGAGGCGTGCATCCGTGTATGTGTGCCAGAGAAGGCTATGTTGATGTGTTTGCCTACTTGTGATAGCGCGGATCTGATGCCGACTTTATAGTGCTATCTCAGTGAAATACCATACCGAAGGCACCCAGCACAGCATTCCGCCTGGTTTGTATTATACTGACAACGTGTGAACCAGTTGTCGGTATTGCCTCAAATGATGAACGTTAAGAAGTGAATAACAACTAACATTTTTAAGGACTTTGGCATGTCCCGGCCAAGGCGCTAAGAAATAAAAAGTAGTTAGAAGCAGAGAGAAATACAAATACCCCGACTATTGCAATTGGTGAAGCAAATATATATTTTGATCGCCTTTTTGTCCCCAAGTAGAGAACACCAAAGCAAATCCCAAATTCTGCAGGGGGTTCAAACTTAGTCGCCTCTTGCGATAGTGCAGTGTGTAACAATGGATGTCACTCCCCGACATGCTGGGGGCAGATAATTATGTAATCGGTATGTCCGTTAATAACTTACATAACAAACCCCGTGTTAACGAGTTGTGAGAGTTTATGACAGCAAAATGAGTAGAGTATGAAACAATCATGTTTCATAATTACACAAAACCGGTACATAATGCATCCTTACTTCAAATTTCGTTGTTCTGTAAAGATACTTAATATAACAAAGATAATAGCTGCATAGATTTTCGAAAACGGCATGACTTGTTTTTCTTGATGCGTTTGCCAAGTCACAGTTTTCGCCGTAACCATGAGATGAGAGACGAACAAGCATGTATTGTGTAGCATTGCGTAGGGTCCAGGCCAAACTTACATAATGCAGCTGATATTCCATAGTTAGATGCATTTTAATCGATTTAAGGGTTGATAAATGTGTGTAATACTTTGGTTATTTTTATTTTTTTATAGGTGAAGCAAAATTGATGAGTTGACGAATAGATACATAACCAAACTTCCTGCCATTCTAACGTAGTATGGCCTCTTTGTAGTCTTTTCACCTGCTGGTAGACTCGGATAAATACGTTGACAAAATCATAATCAATAGCCCTTCTCCTGTGGTTGTATGACCAATTATAACGTTGAGCCGTGAACTTACAAGAGTATATATCTGTTGTACACAGGACGGTTGTAGTTATGGTGTTGTAACACTGACCATCCACTACTTGTTTACTGCCAATATGCTTTGATGCATCGTCACGTCTGGACACTATTTGTCTCCTGCGATACGTCGCATATCGTTGTAAAATTACTCCCGGAAACAGAATAAGCAGACAATCCGGTCAATGTAACTGTATCTGTGTCATAATATAACACGTGTACATTTCAACGACAGGTATATCATTGACAGCGTGGCACATCGTGATCAGACGAGACCTAGTCAGTCTTACAGCATTTCAGTTTGCAACACATTTATTATATTCTAAATCATGATATGAATCTTTGGTTTGTGTTCGAGACTGTTAAAAGGTAATCCCAAGATAAGTTTACATCCGCGGCCAAACAGAACGCGAGTTTTTTTTTTACTTACAACTGCATGAGTTCGCGTTGTCCTCGAGTGGTCGTGTACTTCCGTACAATAGACTAGTATTGATACGTCAGATAAAGACATACACATGCGTGTATGCTAGGTTTATTATGAACCTACATGATTTTTGTATTGGCAAATTAAAGTTCCTCTAAAAAAGTAAATCACAACAAAACTAAAAACTCGAATTCAAGTAACACATTTACTCTCAATGACCATGCATACATTAAGCTCTAACTGCAATAGAGGGATCAATTGCCTAAGGCTAATAGCTCGTCGCGTATTATTAACACCATTCCAATCACATCGATTCATGGAATTGAGGTTAACGCTATTAACTTAACGATTTCAAGAGTTTATCCCTTTTCACATTTTCGACTTGGAAAAGTATAAAATAGTCAAAACCAGTCAACATTAATACATATGGCACCCAAGTAAAATATTTTGTTACATTTGATGAAAACAAATAACATAATTGATAATGTCTTCCTATATTGTCAGTGTATTTTACAAAATAGCATTAAGGCCACGTTGGAAAAAAATACATTAGCGTTTTTTCGTATTAGTAACTTTAAATTTCGACTTTATCATTGTCGAAAATCATATAACAACTATAGGACACATTCCATAGAAACGTTTAATTGAAGGTATGAATGCAGAAACAACCAAAACAAAATACAATAGAAGAAATATGATAAAAAAAAATGTTAAGTGTATATCATTTACGGAGATTTCCAGCATGCATTTTTCTGTCAACTGATATTGAAATATGCGGCAAGCCTATAAGCTGAAGTAGCTTTTACTATTTTCGTTTATCGCTAAGCGTGTTTATATCAAAAGTAGTCTAGTATCAGTGTCACTGCATCAATTACGTTAATTGTGGTATACAAAATACAACATGTGCAACTTAAATTGGCAGAAGGTTCGTATTGTTACAATTGTGACGTCAAAACTTGTTTTCTCACATACTCATATATACATTCTTGATATCGATAAATAGATAAACGTTCTGTTCATGGTTAAAAAGTGAAACATCAGGTCGAATTTAAAAATGCGTTACAGTCATCGAGGTGTGACAGGTAAGTATGCCAAATACAATTAAGGAGTTTCTGTCTGTAACTAGTCATAAATCGGCACGCCGTGTTAAATAATAATAATAAATGTAAAAGGGGCTGTACAACTCTAGTATTGGTCTTGGAAAATTGATTTAATGCATTCACAATGTTTCTTTCATGAGTGGGGATGTATGAATAGATTATGTAAAGACTGTAACAAGCACATGCAAAAAGATAATACAACGGTCATCAGCTTCAAAATTTCCTGTTATTTTTTTTTATCAAAATCTGAAAATATAGAAATATAACAGCAATTTAATATTTTATATACTTTTACTTTCTGTTTTCTTTTATTTGCCTTAGCAACAGATGTTTAAGTTTAATCTCACTCCCGCTAGAATACGCGAAAGGAGATTTTGCACTTCGTATTTCGTATTGATTTGTTCTTTTGATAAAACAGTACGCAAAAGCAGTGATAATTATTTTCACTATATCTAGGTGTACGTGTATGTGTTTAAAACATTGCTGTCTTTGGTTCAAGGGTTTACTTCCTGTTTCCCAATAGGACGGCTACTTCCGAACGAAACAAGAAAATGCACCAAAGCTGCTGGACACCAAATATATTAATAAAAAGTCACTACCTACCAGATGCATACTTCAATTTATTCTTCGAACAGTTTTGTTAATGATATTAATCGTATCGTTCAAAATATTTTGTTCATAGTCATCATCCTCACATGTTGCACTATTACCACTCAATAATTATCCCAAGGCACGGAATTGCACATTTTTAACTATACGTTTAAATGTCAATGTCAGTTTCATTGTTTTGTAACACTGCATATTGATACACAATTGCTAATATTGATCATGTTAGCCTTTTCTATTGTACTATATTTTTCCGTAGATCCAAAGAGAAATACTACAATGTCTATCCGACCGAGTGATATATATGACATTCAACGGGAAAACAATTACATTTTCTATTAATTACATTCTAAAAACATTCCATGTCACAGATGTTTTTGCAAATCGTAGGCTTAAATGTTAGGTCCATCTAATATCAAGAGTTATTTGAAAAGAGGAAAGTTATGAGATTTAATTATGAAAATATAACAGTTTTTATTAATGTGTATTTAGTGTTATTTGAAAAACTTGAGTCCTTACGCTGTCAAATTGACTATTCAATATAATCACAGAAACTTTCTACGCGACAGGTGTGACAGTCAAGACACTGGATCTTGTTAATTGTACCTCGCAACAAGCTCGCTTAATTCAATTCCTTAATTGTATACCGAATGAAATGAAAACTCATTCTTCAGATAGTTTTCTGTTATAACCTCCTAGTGTATTGTAAACTATTTATACATAAATTGTGTTAACATATATGAATCAATATGGTTAGTTAAGATTGGGAAATGCACAAGGATCTTAATTTGAGAGAGAACAAAAGAAAAAAAAAATCATAAAGAGCGAAATGATTTTGATTCATATAGCGTTCGATAAAAGCATCACAATTTTAACAGAAAAGTTAACATTGTTATTACTTTGTTAGTTGTTTGAGTAAGTTTTGGAGTGAATGAGTTTTATGTGTTGATGAGTTTTGTGAATAATTGAGTTTAACGAGTGATGGAGCTTTGCGAGTGAGTGAGTGATTGATTGAGTGAGTGGGTGGGTGGGTGGGTGGGCGAGTGAGTGAGTGAGTGAGTGAGTGAGTGGGAGGGTGGGTGAGATGGTGAGTGAGTGAGTGAGTGAGTGAGTGAGTGAGTGAGTGAGTGAGTGAGTGAGTGAGTGAGTGAGTGAGTGGGTGGGTGAGTGGATGGGTGAGAGAGTGAGTGAGTGAGTGAGTGAGTGAGTGAGTGCTTGAGAGAGTGTTTGAGAGAGTGAGTGAGTGAGTGATAGTTTTGTTTGCCTTAATACGGGATAACTGCAAATTTTAGGAATCAAAGGACCAATTCCTTCAAACGGTATCACCACAATTGTAGCACCAAATATTGCATTATAAGATATTTGAATAACCGAATCAAATGATCAAATACGCATTAACCGCATATTTAGAAATTTCAAATACACTTCGAAAGCAACTTTGTTTCAGATCCTAAAATATGTTTATCTGGTTAAATAACCGAAATTAGACCACTGGGATTAGAGCAAACAACCCGCGAATAATCGAGATTGCAGGAGTGTATTTATGTAGCAAATGTATTTATGTATGAAGGTGAGAATTTCCAGTGTATTTGTTTCCTAAAGCCAATGACTTAAAACCCAATGGTGATCCAGGAAAGAAGTCTTCAGGGGTAAATATGGACTAAGGGTTTTACGCTGGTAGTACAATTGTGTTTTTCTCTTAATACATAGCACTTGTATATTGTGAAGATAAGAAGGAATGTCAACATGTTCCCTCTTATGACCAAGGTACAAAGTCAACAATGTCAATGCTGACACAAGAACCAAAATCTTCATCTATGTATGCATATCGATTGTATATATGATTATAGGGTAGGGATCACAGCACTTTCCATGCATTAATACATGATTTCTCATAACGGGCAAGGCGAGTCTTGAAGCAAGTTTTTGTGGAATGATTGTCTTCGCCTCTTCAAACAATTGATGGTCTCAACCAATTATGTTTGGGACTCAGAAAGTAAACCCCTCAGGAGTGGGACCGGGCCCGTGAGCTTATTCTAGTAGCATGACTGTATTTGTATCTTAATGCCCAACACACAATATTGGTCTTAGGATACATGTAAGTGATGAGTACATTATCGAATGGGGTAGTGTTATCTAAGCAACCACGTTTTGTGTTGAAATTAAAACAGCAACGACGCTAGATTCACGTTTGGTTCATCACGTGTGATTATATTCATGTCCTTATTTGGTATTCGATATAATATGTATTACAATTGTTAACGTGATTATTAGCGAGTGTGTGCATTCTGACACTTCTTTCTTTTGCTGGATGAGAACAAAACAGTGGCTTTGACTAATTAGGTATCAAAGTAGTTTATCAATCTGATGGTGTATGCAACTGATATTTATGTATATATTTATTAAACAAGAGACCAGTCTTGGTCAGATAGATATTTAAGCAATCATGGTAACAAGTTTTCATTAAATATCATACTGCAAATAGCATATGTTCTGTCTCTAAACAACACCATTACATTATTTGGTTCCCGCAGAAAACGCAGAAAAGAAGTCAGAGAATGCATTTTCAAATGTGCATTTTTAATAAAAAAAATATCAATCAATCACTAATTGATTTATAAAACAGAAAGAAGGATTTTTTTCTGGAAGCAAAATAGGATATGTCCAGTTTTTAAAACGGTTTTACAAAATTGATTTTTTTTTAGATTGCCTCGATAGTATACTGACGGCTAACACGGCACATCGTGGCTAAGTGAACTGTTTTCAGCAAGTTAACTTCGATGCATCAGCCATTTGCAGTCTTTACTCACAAAGGGATCAGACGTTCTCGGAAGCTCACAAAAAAAAAAAATTGCTGTTTGTGTTTTAAACACACTTAGTTTTCATTACTCATTAGAATTCATAGCATCACTGAATGCATACAGTGCAAACTAAAAGCCGACCTGTTTTGAAGTTGGTAAGCATCGTTTCCGATTTGTAAACCAAAATGTAAGCCCCTACGGATGTGGCAAAACCCTGGCATCAATTCAAATATCCTGATATTTGTTTATATACGCATGTTAAACACTTGGCATATGGTTACAGGGTTGGGAAATGCATGTCCAGGAAATTAGTCTTTCAGGATGGGGCGAGGCCTTGAGGCCATTTTGGTATCACATATGTACCTGTCTCTGAATATTCAGCAATTGTATATAGGATGGATATCTCAATTTGGTTAACACTCCTTTTGGTTCCAACCCTCAACCTCGGAGCTCTGTCCTTCAATTGAACGCTTCCGACTAAATATGATTGATATCCATCCGTATTCTAGATAAGAAGGGACTAAAAGCAATATAGTCTTATTTGGCCCTGTTTTCTACACTTCTGATGGTAGCTATATTTTTCAGATTGGCTGCCATCACGAAATGTTCACGATGCACCTTTCGAACCATTCTTATATGAAGTAGCTGATAATAAAACTAAAACTCTATCAGAACTATCTTTTAGTGGAAAAAGTGATTAAAAGAGTACATACAGGCAACATACCAGAAACATGTTTATAGTATGAAATGTAATGTATACATTGTAAAACACGTACATTTTTCCGTGAAGGATTTGCATCCGCAGCAGCCTCTGGCACCATCGCAATTAACGTAGATAGTATTGACACCTCCATGGATGAAAGGGTGTTGCACATCTGGGTGAAGAGGAGCAGTGTCCAATATAAATGGAAGGTGTTGCCCTCTTGATGCAGATGGATGGGACCCAATACGGGAGCATGAGGTAATAAAAAATCCTTTTCATTCTGTTCCATTAGAGGGATTTTAACCTTATTTGGTCGGGAGCATCAATTGGAAAGGGGGACTCAATTTGTATTGACAAAAGGTGTGGTCCCCTTCGGAGCAAAAGAGAAGAGTTTCGTAGTTGAAACATAGTAATAAATGATAAAAATACTTCTCCTTAGGTGTTTTTTTGTAGGGATTTTAACCAAATTGTGTATAGACCATACGTGGGCAAAGGGAAATCAATTTTATATAATTGTAGGGACACTCTGAGGGGCAGAAAGGAGAGGTCCAATAGGAGAAGCTGAGATTAATGTTTAAAATACACCCCAAATCATCGGTACGGAACGAAGGGACTTAATGATCCAGTTGAGCGATACAGGCCCTCTAAGCATCTTGATTAAAAGTATACATTAAGATCTGGGAAAGAAAACTTACAAACTCTTATAAATCAAGATGAGGGCCTCACGGTTATCTTGGTATTTTGATCAGTCCATTAGTTGGAACCTTCATTTGAAATTTGAGAAATATTCTCTGAGAAAAAATGCTTATAATCCTACAATATCAACATTCAAAATTACTGCTTCGTTTCTACTACGATTCCCTATACTTTCCGCAGATTCCACGCAAATATCCTGGATCACTTGCTGTAACATCACTGCTTAACAGCTGTAAAGACGTTGGGTCTCCGCTGCAGAATTGTAGCTAAAATTAAATGAAATGTCACCTTGGACTTCAACTGCGGAATCCTGACCTCAAAATGAGGATTTTAAAGCGAAATTCTGTCTTTAAACAGACTGAGAACCAATGTTTCTGTCACAAAGTCCGTAATCCTATACGTCTGAAAATCGAGATTTCAGACATAGAACCTTAAATGAAATTCGACTGAAAGTTATGAACTGACCAGCAAAACCCGGAACTAAACTTATCTTATTGTTTTCGCTTGTTTAACCTACTTTGGACACGGGTTTTGCATTCCGGGGTCTCAAACGAAACCTGAGTTTCCTGTTAAGTGTCACACCTGAAGGTCGGGTATCAAGAACAAAATACACCTGCTTTTATTCACTGTATGTATCGAAAAAGGCGACTGGTGTATAACCCCCTGCAGAAATGAGGATTTGCGTTCATACTCCCTACTTGTGGACACGAACGCGACCAAAATATATCTACTTCACCCATTGCAATATTTGAGATCTTCATATGTCTCTCTATTTCTATCTAACTGTTTAGCTTGGCAACAAATTGTGTTTGGCTTATAGTTGAACGCTGGCCCAGATGTGGTAGTGTCACGAGGACGGGACATACCAATGTCCTCAAAATGCTTAACGTTCAGCATTTAGTGAAATGGAAACAAGTGGTTCACCCGTTGTCAGTGTCACTAGTGGTTTAGTTTGACTGGAATTGAAGTCTGATTACTGCCATGTTAAAATTAAAGAGGATGATCAAGCCAAAACTGCCTGTTCTGTTCTGCCGGTAGGTTTCTTTGAATGTAATCGCATGGCATTTTGATATACAAATGCTTCAGAGCTTTTCAAAGTGGAAATTCAAACAGTTCTTGCATGGGTGAAGGTCATTTACATTAATGTTTAATTTTCCTGAATGATTTAAATATAATTTCAGATACGTTTCAGGAGCACCCTAAACAACTTTCAAGGTGTTTTTAAAAGGGTGAAAAAAATGGGAACTCTTCATATATCGGTCATGTTATCTGGGTTACATATATCGGAGGTGGGAATTCAAACAGATACAGACAATTTAGAGGCCCTTAAAACATAGTCAGTGTCTGCCAACATCAAGACTCTGCTGTCATTCCTAGGTTTTAACATGGTACTACAGAGGATTCCGAAAATAATTTGCAAAATTCCTAAAATCCTTAAATGATTTTTGTTTGAAGCTCATTGTACTCGCAAGGCTGCAAATGTACCGAAAAGGAATAAAATCCCCTTCTTATGGAGGTGAAAGCCAGCAATGGGCTTTTGACACAATTATTGTTCTACTAGCTTCTCCACCTGGTTTGTCATATGTTGACCTCATTTAACCATTTATCGTGAATACAGATGCCTCTTGAGAAGGTTTAGGAGATGTCCTGTACTAAACCATGGCTGAACAGGAAAATGGAATAGATAATTCAAGTAGAGGTTTACGCCTCAGTAACAGGAATTATCCAGTGTATAAGTTGGAGTTTCTTTATTTCAAATTGGCTGTAAGTGATAGGTTTCACGACTATCTTTATGGAAATACTTTTGAAACAGCTCCCTAACCATTGTGACGACCACTGCAAATATGGACGCGGCAAGTCATAGGTGATTAGCTTAGCTTTCAAACTGTAAGAAAAGTTTATATAACAGTCGTTTTCAACAGGGATGCTGATGGTTTGTCGAGAAGACTTCATCAGCAAGAGGAAGTTTTCCCTGATGTTGTGAGAGAAGTCACCTGTGCTTCTCTCAAAAACATAATCCATAGAGCCTGGTAATACCGGGCTATCACTAGGGAATGTACAGTTCTCGGATGTGGATTTGGGAGAGAACAGTACTTAGATAAACATCGGAGAAGGGTAATGAGTTTATAAGATACGAACCTGAGGAAGTGCATCAATATATGCGGGAGTGATTGCTGCTGAAACTACACAGAGGGGATTTGGACAGAGATACTACCGTCGATTTTAACCTTTTACAGCAGCTAGTCATTCCCAGCTAGCAAGTACCAGCGCCAGGGTGTTGAACGAGCATGGTATTTTCAAATACAGCTTTCCTATACGTTTTCACAGTGGCAAGGATAGGAAATATGGTAATAAAAGAACTGCCCCTTATCATCATATGGGCAATGGCATGGTCGAACGGTTAAACCAAACACTTATAAAGTTGTTTGATACAATGGAGGAAGAAAATAAAACTGATTGGAAGTCATATTTTGCTCCTCTTGTTCCTGCATATAATGCAACAAGACACGATGAAACCCGATATTACCTAACGTTTGGTCGGCACATAATTAAGACGCCTATCCTGGTGTTGACACGACCTCATGGATGTAGATAGCAGAGACAATGATGCACATAAGCCTAAGTGATGGTTAGACTTTACGTACAAAGCTGCATCGGCTGAAAGCGAGAAAACAGGTAAGCTGCACAAGGAAATGTACGATAGGGCTGTAAGGAAAACAACCTTAGAGGTTGGAGAGCGGGTATTGATCAGGAACATTGGTATACGCCGCAATAATAAATAAGCAGGCAATTGGGCTAAGGAATATTTTATTGTCCTGTGCAAAATTCAGATATGCCTGTTTAAAGATCCGGATAGAGTCGGGTATTCAACCTATGAAAACGGTGCACAGGAACCTACATCTCCCTTCCATGTGGCTACCCAGGACACATGATGATAATGAAGCAAAGAATGACAACTCAAAAAATCAGTAATCCCAGATAACTTCACCTGTCAGCGATTCCTAAACAACATATTCTGAGATTACATATAAGGATTAGAGTCAATCACCCAGTCGTGCTATTTCAGCTAGGAGGTCCAGACGCACCGTTGATGGTGCGCAAAAACCAGTGCAACCAAATACGTCATGTTTTTGTACAATGTAGCTGAGATCATTGGATAGGGAATCAAACGCTGCAGGATCGCCAGTCATAAGACACAGACGAGATAATATACTAACAAATCTTTATGGAGGATGACTGATAAGAAGGTGAATGACCTCGAATTCTGAGTCACGAATTTGAGAATAATCTATATACTTTTACTCTATTTAAATTAATAATTTATAATAATATGCCGGTTGGTACAGCCTACGCGCCCATATCACATGGTCGTGTAATAAATAGGGTTAACGTAAGTGTGAAAGTAAGGTTTGGGGACGCAAATAAAACTATATACGTAATTGATAATATTATAAACGTCTGTAGGTTATAAATACTTTGCAGTAATAATTATAGATCGCCGCCACCTTGTGTATCCTCGTATCTCCTTGTTATAAAAAAAACCCACTACATCGGTGAATTTGTCTGGGAGTATGTTATAGGAGACAGAAATCCCATAGATATCTAACCACTCGTGTGACATCAGTATAATGTGTCCGGGCTGTTGATAGGACGTTAAGCCATGAAAACATGTATGGTAAGTGTCAACAAAACAGTGATTCGAGCATAAAATCAATCAAACTACGAAAACATATGAAACAAATGCTAGACTTATATGGATACATCCTGAAAAAGGAAAACACAGACTAGGATTTCCTGAAGGATAAGTGTCTTCTGCGTGTCCTTCTAGTAAGGTTTTGTGAAAGGAGGGTTCCCATTCCGACACTTTTAACATAATTAACAGCATACACAAACGAAAAGCAAATATGTATAAATCGAGGGAGATTCGGTATAATAGGTTATTTCTTAGTGATTTGTTGTCGTTTCTAAAAGTGTGGCTTGGACCATTATTCCACTGTTCGGCTCTAACTTTTAAGTAACGACTTGACTTAACAGTATAGTAATGGAGAATGGAGGTCACATTGTCACATGGAATTAAGATTATGAATGGGAAGGATTATAACACTGTCAAGTCAATAAAGAACACAACACAACACATTTTCAACGTAGTTTAAATGTTGATACATGCACATTACATGGAAACGGATTGAATACAATTTACGTGTATGAGCATTAAAAATTAGTGGATAACTGGTTAGTTTCAAATTGATGATTTGTTATGTTAGTATAGCATGAGCCCTGCCACTTCCCAAAATAGATGTTTGTGGCAATGAAGGATACTGCAAACCTCAGGGACCAAGGAATTCACCAGCAGCGTCCACCATCTTCTATCCTGACAGATGAACACAAGATCCACACATGGAAGTATGTGGTCAACCACACCAGGAGATTATTTATTTCATACTGAATAGAATTATAAAGAGGCAGAACAACCAGGAGTCGACCTAGCGTTGTTTGTTATGCAGTTGTATATAATAAGATACTTATTAATTGCAGTATCGAATACAAGTGCCATGCATCCTAATCCTGTCGCATCTATTTCTGAACTTAGAACAATAAAAATCAGCAACTGATAACATAGGATGAAACATTTTATAGAAAAATTAAACCAAGCAAATGTTAAATGATACAGAGACGAGTGCTGGATACAATGTACAAAGTTTTAACAAGACACTATATAAGTTTATATAATTCCCTAACATGCTTACTCAGACTAAACATATACACATCACGAACAAGGAAAGCCAGCCACCTGAAGTAAGACACACATCAATCACATTATCTTGGTAATGATATGATATTTATAATGTGAAGTGCTATTTGTATGTTAATTGAATATTGTTCATATGATATAACCTTTAAACATTTAAACATGATATCTATCGCAACGGATTTAAGATACAAAAAAAATATTGGGCTAGCATATGCATAATACATTTACTTTTCTATCACATCAGCACCCCAAACACCTTACTAAATGAAATGCAACATAAATAAGGAGAGGAAAACGTCATAGTCATTTATAAAGTAAGCAGGGTGTGTAATATCAATCATTATTACATATACATAACGGATTTAATTCATGTGAGTATAAGTCATCCTTCTGCAAACGTATATTCAATGTATAGCATGGCTAGGAAGTAACAATACCGATGACTGTTAACATTATTTCTCGGGAAGATGTGATGCTTTTACCGTGTTACCGAATGAGAATTAAACAAAAGTTTATTTTCAACACCATTAGTAATAGCATTTAAAATCGTCATCGAAATCACATCAGTTCCAGCATATGATAAAACATGTATTTTTAGTACACATCATGTTCCATCCTTCAACAATTCAACAATAAAACGACACACTTTCATGGTTGTGACACCCGCTCCACCAGAATGTGAACATAAACACCAAGGTTGTTTCAAACATAACGATCGGGAGTTATGTGTTATTTGCATATATCTTATCCATATTTGATGAACTCAATGGTGTCCTATTTTCCTTTTAATTCTTCACTAAGTATTGCTTATTGAATGTGCCTTTATCAACCGAAGGCTGTTTTACACTCTCTGGAATTGGCAGCACTCCCTGCATCGGTTGTGTTGACGTATATCCCTTTGTTCCCTGAAAATATAAAGGGCGATTATGTCACTGTTTAAGGTTTAACATAAAGTTAAACTGTGGGCAAGAGTTGGTTACTGTACACTGTCTGCCCCAAAGCCCCTTAAGATAATCAATAAAAATACGAAATAACTCCACCGTCTCTGTATTGTGTAATATTATAAGAAATAAACAATAGAAATAGTTATCTTCCAAGATTCGTTTTTTGTTTTCGTATTTGAAAAAGCGTTACCATTGAGAAAACACTAGAAAAAAAGGTATAAAAAACATTAAAAGTAATGACAAATATATTACAAATCGAAGGGATACATACTAATCGAAAATATCCTTATACAACTTTTTCGTTAGAAAAGGAGGACCACCATAACACTGTCGACCACGTGTTAATGTTGATGTTTGAAGATAAGGAATCGACAACTGACGTATAAAACATCCATACCAATGGTTTAGACACAAATAGGATAGGGCCCAGACCAGTTATTCCTGGTTGGTATATGATTATTGATATGAGAATATTTTATGAGCCTTAACCAACTTAAAACATTAGCCAGCGATTTAATGATTATTTATTTGTAAAGTAATAATTTTAAGAAGCTATTAATTTGGGTTTATTTAATAGATCATTTATTATGTTTGATTCACGTAATGACACAACGCATGAAATGTTCTTAAACTAATCTCCAATATTAACATGAATATGTAAGTTTGATATCGATTGTGTTTTGAGTTTGGCAGACCTTGTATTGATGTGTTTTGATAAGTGATAATAACTCCCGTTTATCTTGTCTTATTCTTACATGATCCAAGATGTCGGTTAAATGCAGTTTTGGTAGATTGAATTTGTATATGCGAACATAAATTAATTATCTATTTATAAGTTAGTTCCTTATGTGAGCATTATATACAGAGACGGTAATGTCAATTACATTTCAAATATATGACTTAGAAGATTGTTACAAAAATAATAATTGTAAAGTTTTGTAATAATTTGTTTACGTTATTTATTATATGGAAGTATATGATTATCATTGATTTAACAAATTTGAAAACCACTTACCGGACGTTCTGCTTTGGCATTCGTCGTAGACGCTTGGATTAGATCGCATTCCCAATGACTCATACATTCTACTAATAGAAAGATATTTACTCTTATTTCTACTTACACGAAATTACATAAATATAGAACTGTTATGACCATATGTATAGGTTATATGCAAGATTTATCTTTTCTCTTCTTTAATCCTTTTTATCTTTTCATTGAGTCGTGTAACAGTAAATGCACCTTGTGGCAGCTTTGATCAATGCTTCATAATGCTAATTATGGCATTGCTTTTTTACTAACTGAAGAATATAGTTTGACCTATGCACTCATGTCAAAAGTGTATCCATTGAAATCCATCTTTTATCAGCCTTAAAAACAAATATGCATATCGTTGGACCATTGAGAATCAACAAGTAAAATTAGTTTAAGATTTGACATATACTTCTTGGGAAGATAATGTGAGAAAATTCAACTATTCAAGGTGACTGTCTTGTGGGATTGTTATTTGCCAAACCCGTCCAAAAATCACTATGCATAAGTGGGAACCTTGTTAAAACTTCACGTGCAATTTGACAAAACTCCCTCCTGTATTTTCTGAAAAATATGCTAACAAATTCAATTCTGAAAATTCAAAAAGGCTACCTGTCGGCTATCTTAGTTTTCCGATCATTCCGAATAGTATGGAACTATGACCGTGCATTTGAGAAAGATCCAACAAATAACTTCACAGAAAAGGCGCTAATGAACTAAAACACTCCAAATTCAAAATGGCTGTCTGTCGGCCATCTTTGCTTTTCGATCAGTCCAAAAAAGGTAAGAGTAAGTAATGTCCAGTTTAAACTCTCGTGCCAAATTTAAAAAACAATATTGTTGCAATACATTCTGAGAACGAAAACTAACAATAAATGTTCAAAGGTCGGACGGAATGACAGAGAGACCACAGACGAAATGTCTCACAATTGGTACTCACCCGTCGTTGACCGGATCGTTCTGGTAACCTAAAATTCAATTAACATGTACAATTGAATGAACTTCTACAACGTTTAGTTTGCATACTTGCTCAATACACAATCATTATACTATGGATTCTAAAAGTAACTGCAAGATTGCCTATTTGTTGATTAGACATTCTAGAACAAGGCTAACGGCTTATTATTATAACATCGAGCGGCTAAGAGATTTGACGAAGGCAAATCACATTACCGGCAGTAATTGAATTGGCGACTTCAATAACCACAATATATAACACGTAAAATACAGATAGATATTCCCTATATATATTTCAAACCAACAAAGCAGCACATTTATTCTACATGATTTGGGTTCCCAAATATATTTCTATGTGTTCCAGTCTAAATAGGAACACTCAATTATTTTGACCCTTGATATTGATGTTTGTCATGAGAATTAGCAAACTTTAGTTTCATTTGTCTTACCGTGATGATGGCTTCCGGTTTCAGAGTAAACAGACGGCTTGGCGATTGCATTTGTATCAATTTCTTCATATTGCAATCTACATATAATACAAATTCATAAAATAAAATGATGCATGCTTTGGTTTATCGATGACGCATTGCTTTTTTTGTTTAATAAATACAGCAATTCACTAAGTATGAGACAAAACGTTGAAAACAAGTATGTTATGTATGAGAAAGCAATCTTACCCTTCTTCTTCTCTGCCGGTTTTCATATCTGTAAATTAGATGGTAAATACAAATGTCAAACTCATCTTTCACTCTACATTCTTTCTAAAAAGCAAAGAAAACCCTATATTTCGGAGCAAAAAAAACCTGATAATGAAACAAAAATGGACAAACAAATTCAAAATTTTGACTGGCTGGGTGTTTTAAACATAGATAAATAAAGTGCCACCTTACAGTCAGCATACCTTGATATTGCAGACATGATAATACACGATGTTTGGATAAATGCCGAGGTTGTTGATTTAACTAAAGATGCGGATTTTAAGAAGAAATCGCAAAAGGTGTTCAAATGTATGTGTCAAGCAATAGTTGAAACGGCATGGATTGGAAAACACGAAACACAACCCTGCTATTGCAGGTGATTACTTAAATGGTAGGGTGTATTTCCTCCATGGGTTTTCTTCCATCACGAACAAAACTTTGGTCCCCTAGCGGCCTCGTAACAGAAACTCTTCAGAGCGTAAGTCTGTTGTTAAAATGTATACGAAGTTAAATACAGATTATTACTTGGATACAAAAACTAGACAGACTTTTTTTTGTTAATATTATATATTGGCCTGAATACAAATTAACGTGTTTTTACCGCTATTTGGATCGTATTGTATTTTCTGTTTTTTAAAGTAAAACATTAATCCGAAACGTGTATAGCTTTAGCTACAGTTGTATCGTATATCAATATTATAAAAAAAAATATGATGTAAAACTGTTTGCTAATTCTCATTGTAAATAAAAGGGAAAATTATCAAGATCCTTTAAAAATAATCTCATCTCAAATTTTTTTTCTGTGACACTAATTATGCCGTTTATAAATCATTTATATACCAGACATTGGATAAAAAAGCGAAGAACCATCAGGATAATTTCGAAGAGTGTTCTGATAGAAGAAAAAAAAAGATGAATGACGATATATGTATAAAAATAGTCCTGTTATTTTTTCAATTACACGCAAAAAGCGAAGCACTGGCTATTATTATTATGAGTAATTCAACAAGATGGAAAACAATATACAAATCAACTCTGACTTGGGTTTGCTATTTCAGTTGAAATCAACCATGGAATATTTCACCCAAATCGACAAAATTCAGGAAAATGTATTTCAATCCAAAGTATTTTTTTCTTAATAACAAGAATAACGCGTAGAACTTTGAGATGATTAAAGTATCTCACGTGCTTCATTGACGTTACCACGTTCTGAAAGTTGAACGCTCTGGATTTCTCCCGGATTCGGGTGCTGGCATTTCCTTGAAATTTTAGAGTACAATCCATGAATTTGTTTGGAAGGAGAACAATTTTCTTACCCTTATCAAATAGATGTCGGTCTCAGATATTTTTTGCGAACTTTATCAAGCAGAAATCTGTATTTTATACATTCGGCTGATTTTATATAAGTTTACACATCAAATTGTTGTGTTTCAAAACAGAGCTATTTTCAGTAATTTGAATCATTAAAGGCTTACTAACTTAATGAACCAAATAGACGACATATGCATGATCGTCCATATATTTGTAAATCATCTGTATTTACTTACAGAAAAGGCAGTCCACCGTTTCCTAAACATAAATAAAAAGAAATATACGAAGATAAGTAAAAGCAATCAAGGAAAAATAGTTGATCATCGAAAGTATCTCCAAGTTTTGTCGCTAACTTCAAGCATCTGGTAATAGCAAATGTATCTATTAATATGATATTGTGTTTAAAGCAATGCATGCTGGTTTTGCGATGAAACATTACGAACAGTTGTTTGAAGAATAACGATAATCTTAGCTTTGTGTAACTAGTTTCGTCGTAATACTTCACTGTGTGTGTGTGTGGATTTACTTTTCAGTAACAGTCACAGAATATGGTTGTTTTGATTGTAGAAATTCATCACTGCTAAAGAAGACTTGGTAATATTGCGTGTGTGTGTGGAGTGGGGGNGGAGCGTTACCACAGCAACACAAATCAACACAAGTCCTGTTATATATATGCTGTCACAACCGCAGGAAAGTGCTACATTAGAAAACAAAATCGGCAAATAAATATAAATGATACAGTAGTTTTCTTTACGTGGACAACGCAAATCATATTTAAAAGCCATACTTTTGACGTAGCGTATCGCAATCATCCAAACTAACACAATTCTACAAAACTAAATGCAATAACTTATCAAGTGGGTTGATAAACACGAAATGGAATTTCTGACTTAATAAACAATTTCAGCAGAATTAAAATAACATTTCTATATGTGAATATGGAGTGTTAACAACTTACCCTCCTGAACTGTACATCCAACAGCATCAAGCGATGTTGTATTTCCGTATTCATTGAATGCTGCAACCTTAAAATAATACAGTTGCCCTCCCTCAAGATTGTTTATATCTAGACTATACATAACACGTCCGGCTTCCTTTTCAGTAACAGTCACAGGATATGGTTGATTTGATTGTAGAAATTCATCAGTGCTAAAGAAGACTTGGTAATATTGTGTGTGGCCACCCTCCTTCCATGATACTTTGGCAGCATAAGGCTTTGCACAACCAACGGCTATTCTTTTTGGGAAACTAGGACTCTCTGGAAATCAACATGAACGGTATGTTTCAATTATTATCATGAATCACGAATTATCATATTTATACATGTCAGTGAAAATAACAAGGAGATAAACGATGATAAAGAGATGTTATTAATGCGTTTATTGTTTCTCAAAATAGAGTCAAACATATCAGTATTTAGGATATGGATATTTCATGCGAAGCTGCATATGTCGGCTCAGAATCGAGGTTTTGCTGATGTTCTGACACCACATTCTACATTTGAGGGTTTGGTTTCGTTTGATTTGTTGGAGTCTAACGTCCTATTAAATTGATATGGTCATTACACCTGAGTGTGTAGCGTCTATATCCTACACACCTAAATACTGACTGACACAACCACCTCTTAATGGGATTGTTGGTAGATTAGGCAAAGACAAAACAAACGCAACAAACAAAATATCATAACTTCTTGATAACGCAGACACAAATTATAACCATATATTGGACATATAGGGGAGGAAGAATTTGAATATTTATATTCATGAATTTACGTTTTGTCTTCATTCAAACATTTTGAAACATTCTATGGTCAACTAATCGCAAAGAAATCATGTGTATTTAAATCTTAGTAAACATTATGTCGGGCTAATATAGACTTTCAAATGTTTTCATTATAGAGTTGATACGTGATAATAAATTATTTTCCCAATTATTGCTAGTATTCGATTGATTATGATAAATATGAATTAAATACTGCGAATTGTTTTAAGTATGTATAATAGAGGAAAAAATAATCTGTGCATGCGGAGAACATGTATTACCAACTGTATATACATGAAAATTCACACACATGACTGAGTATGACACATACACACTATACGTCCAATTCGACAATGAAAGTTTATTTTTCAACTGTTTGGTCACTCTGTTGAGACCAGTGAAGAGTAAAAACAGCATTATAACGTTTTAATTTGTGATTAATTCTATGCCGAGGAAATCCAATGAACAAGCTGGTATGGGCCAAGCCGTTGTCTCTACACGTTTACATGAAAAAACGGAATATTGTTTTTTTCGACATGACCCTAATGCTCTTCCGTAATAAGTCGCTTAGAAAAAACGTTGGAAAATAAGATTACAGACCGAAATTGTCTAAAAGATGGTTTCTTGTATCAGAATATTTTGAAGGGATATTTTACAGTTAAAGATTGATCAATATCTGACCGTGTTGATGTTTCGAGAAAATTGTAATTAATCAACAAATTGCATATCTTTTGGATACACATTAGACCAGAAAAACGTATATGTAACATTCGTGCTCAACATTTAAACAAAACTTTCAAACATGCGATATTACTTAACGACCATAAAGGAAGTGTTAGAAGCTCACGTTTCTCTTGAACCATAAAGCTGATCATTGTGCTTCCCTGGCTGTTTGTTGCCGTGACATTATACAATCCAAACCAGATTTCTTGTATATCTGTTCGTAATCTGACACTGCAGAAAAATTCGTCATCAAGAACTTTTTTTGTACATAAAAGTTGTCGATACCGTTTAAAAGCTTGCGTCACCGATGTGTCAAATAATGAGGATGAAAAAATGAGCGGCAAAGGGAAACAAGATATTCGAAAAACTAAAACTGCCATGTCCAATGTTTTTGAAATATTGAAAATGTTATACTGATCGGCAAAACTAAGTATAAACTTTTAATATATATATATTGTTGTCAAATATTGGAAAAAAATGTTGAATTAGTGAAATCGCATCATTGCCAGTTTACAAATTCCAAAATACACAGTTAAAGGTTTTTCGTGTTAAGCTCAGATATTGGTTTCCATACAGTTTATACCCTGGGCTCACATCACATCACATCACATCACATGACACACTGGAATTATGCGATTGAGATGCTACAAACCGGGGCAACAATACGTCATGCAGCGCGTGTGATGAATTGAACAAGATTAGCGTTTAAGTGGCCCTTGTGCTATTTTACTAGAAGGACATGTCATCCCACTCATTGGAGCGGGACGTCGACGTGAAACGTCCTCACGTCAGGATCGTTGTATCCTTAATTGATGAATAACATCAAATCAAAACGACGTTTAGTGTTGTCTATGAACACACGCTGTGTGGCTGAAGTTTTAAACAATTGCAGACACACAAGATATTGACGCCACAAGTGTGTTTTAATAATATACAGTTATGGGATGAAAATAACGTGAAAAAGCAAAATGATCCCTACGTCGTTCTGTTTGACCGTTTGCCTTTTTAGTAGTTGACTTTATTTTGCCGGTTTTTATAATGAGCAACAGTCACTCTACGTCTAAGCTTTCGGACCTATTCCTTCATTAGTGATTAAATGGTCCTCGTAGTGAGTGATGAATAGGAAATGGGGGTTCTACGCCACTTTATCCCTCCCTCTATATTTAAAGTAAATCCCTCCCTGACGGGATAGATCAGTGAGGGACCAGTGAGGGATGAGTGACTGACCCCATGACCTTGTGAGGGATGAGGGACTGACCCCATGACCTTTCATAGGAATTCCCTCTCAAAATAGGATGAATACCCCAAAGGTTAGTATCTGCCGCGCTTCGTTTCCGTACAATAACTATAACACATGTTAACCGATTTTCTTCAAACTTGATCACAGGGTTAAATGCCTTAAGTGCTCGGCCAAGTTCTATGACAAGACGGAGTTATGGCCCCTTGGTGACGAAAAACGTCATTATCTGCCATTTCGGTTCATTAACTCTCGCACTATTTGGTTTTTCATGTGATAATTGCCGTAGATATTGTTCAGATGTTTCAACCAAATGTCGTACGCAAATTCGACAAATTTGCCAACCGATGTGATTTGTGCATATTTGCGGATAATCAATGAGGTATAGGTTTGTTTTTCTTCTAGTTTCAAGCTATACATGATGTCTCAACAGCAAGATAGTCACATGTTTAAACCTAACCTCAATAATGTTAACCTACAATATGTCCTGCAAGCGGGGAATATAAATTCCACGAATTTGCTTGTTTAAAACTATTCTCATAACTTAGTATTTTAATATTATTATATAACAGTATTATGCAATAAAACTTCAGAGAAGTAATATTTTGCATAATTGCCTGTAATCCAAGAATGAGGAACGAACGCTTATAATCTATATATGACACAAGGATGTCATGATGTTATATGCAATCATCTTTCTAGTCACGTAAGGTGAAGGGGATTTAGGCATTCGTGTTAAGTAGTCTGCTGCATCAAATTGTTTCTATCTATGAAACGAATACATGTCATCTATCTAAATTAATAAAATTGTAACACATCCAAGGTTATGGAAGAATTGGGAAGCTATGAGGCAGAAGGCACTACCAATGCAACGATAACTAGTTTGGTATATGAAGCCAATATGGAGAATATTTAATGGTATCTACAGTAATAACAAACATGTTTCACGAGTGTGGCTAATATTTTGATACTTTCCACGAGTGCGCAGCACGAGTGAAATATTTTTTTTATTACTGAAATCACCATAAAATTGTGTTTGTATTACTTTTTTTAGCATAAAACATGAAAATGTAACGCATTGAAAAAGGGGCGGGAATCCGAAGCGTAATAATTATTAATAATTACTTTTCGAATGACGTCACGCTTGACAACTAGGCAGCACGCCATTTTACATGGGATATTCAACGGTATTCCGACGTTTTCTGCTATTTTCTAGTATGATTGCTTGTAGAAATGTTATTAATTGATTTTTAATTCAGGTAGTTGTGAGTTTTCTACAGAGTATGAGTGTTGATATTCACATATACTCTGACGAATCCCTCAAGTAGGGATACGTTCGTGCAGGATACCCGTTTGGTCCTGAAACTCTTTATGTTCAATTCAACAGGAGTGGCCCCTTCTCATGTTTCAATATTCCTGGTTACCGTTTCAATACGACATTTTTTTTATGATTCTGCCAACAAAACAGAAGTTACTGAAGATTCTTGACTTGGCTTTCGCCTGCATTCACATGTATCGGTTCATGTTTCTTGGTTTCTTAGATTTGTTGGGAACAACATGGACACCACATTCCCAAACCCTTGTAGATCTATGTTGTTTCTATTCAACTAGGTTTTCTGGTGTGGTCTCTTCATAACCCTGTATCATGATGTTTAGATGACAAGGTGAAACGCCTTCTTTGACGAAAATGGTCAGTGTTCAGAGTGGTCAAGGTAACAGCTATCGGTGCAGAACAAGGTGCTGCAGATGAGAGTAGTCTTGTCAGCTTTGCAACTTTTGAATGGGAATATGTGGTTACAGATCATCTGTCGCCACCAGCCATTGTTGACAGAATCGTAGCTGAAACCCTGAGATGTATATACGGTTTGTCAGGTATAGGGTTGACTTCACATAAATCTGTATACTACAGCTCTGAAGAATCTGCCGTCGACTTATTCCTCGCCGATATTTTGAAACGCCGACTCTAAACTGGTGAGGAGTGGGAAAATACAATGTTGTTGTTTCATCACTGATCCTGATAGCGAAATATCAACACTACCCATGTAACGTCATTGTCCGACACGACTCTATTTGCTTCATATATCATGCAAATCGCTTGATCTAACTTTGAGACGCTGGCACATGTTTCATTTTACTTTAGTTTCCCCGATCAAATACTTGCAGTGCAGAGTTGTTAGCCTGCTGGCTTCCATGAAAATGATAGTTTGGTATGAAAATAAATGTCATCATCAGGAAAGGTGATTTTTATGGTAGTTTATAATCAGCTTTTTGATTGGTCAAATCAACAGAAGTGATCATTTTTACTAGTGAAAAAAGAAATTTGATAGAATAAATATGTATTGATATTTCACTGGTAAAAGTTTACAATGTATAGTACATGAGCCAACACACAACTCTTTTCGCCTAAAGAGTATTGAAGTTTTACATGCACGTATATATATTTGGAAGAAAGGAAGAAAGAAAGAAAGTTCTATTTGGACCGATTTTCATTCTTCAGAAAATGGAGCATATCAACTTGGTAAAAGTAAACACAAGGACCTAAGCATATGGTATAGCTATATTTGGACTATAATTCGCATATTGGCAGTGCACATTGGCCAATAACTATGACTGTAACATTTGTACCGCGAGCCAATCTCACTAACCATACGTTTACAAATGTAGCCCGTATCATTCATTTCCGGCATGCAGACAATATAACAAGAGCATAAGGCGGATTTATTTTTCTATTTTGTGGCAGAATTCCTTGATGTGAAAAAACTAAAAAACTTTTCTTACTAAGAAAATGTATATCAATCTGATGCCAACGAAATACATCTGTTTCTTACAATTTGCATCTGTTTTATATCTTTATCCAACTTATCCTGAACATATATATTTTGATCTCATTCATACGACTTTTTATCTCGTTCGTACGACTTTTGAATCCGTTCGTACGATTTGTTATCTCGTTCGTACGACTGTTTATCTCGTTCGAACGACCTTTTATCTCATTCGTACGACTTCTTTGTTTTTCATTTCAAAACAAAAAATGAAAAAATGAAAACAAATTCGTATTTACGGGACCGTTTTATTTAATAAATTTAAATGTATTTATGTCACTAACATATGCACACTCATGGTTCCAAATTTCATTTCAACAAATTTTATTGACAGATGTAATAGTCAAAAGGATTGAATAACAGGCAAGCCTATATAAATTCTTTCCATGAGTGGCTCAAATTTTGATCGAATATATATACAATTTAATTACAACAATAATGATTACTTAATTTAAGGATATTTGAAATGAAAATGTATATAAACATATGTATAAAGAGTAATACTAATTAATGGATAAGGAGAGATAACTCCAACATGACAAAAACTCATCATAGGACATCACAATAATAATACACAAACAACTCACAATCATACATACAGTTATGTTCTTATTAAATAAAGCATAGTCACAGTCAGTATATCATATAAACAGTAAGAGTAGACTTTGACCAAAATGCCATGTGCATGGTTTCAAATGATTGCAAACGGCCAATCCTGCCCTTAATTTCATCAGCGTGTGGCAATTACTTGTAACATAGATTTTCTTATAATTTTGTATTTTTTTGATGGTTTAAGATGGTCCTTCAATTGTGCGTTTGACCCCGTCGACTACATAAAACACTCCTATAGAGGGATAACTCTCCCTACCGTCACGTGTCCCTCTGACTGTAACCCAGTCTGTACCTGCAGCTGGACACATGATGGACAGTCCCCCACAACAGGGTCAGATCTCCAGCTCACTAACATACAACGTGGTCAGACGGGCGTGTACAGGTGTACAGTCAGTAATGGAGACGGGAGTCGGACATCTAGTGACATCAGTGTTACTGTAATGTGTATGTGACTTTAAACTTTGAGTGTCAATTACTAAATGCTAAAGAAATGTGTAGTGGTAGCTAATATAATCAATTGCATTGCAAGGCAGCCTATGGCTACTGCTACTCTTTTGATAAATGTGTTTGAAATCGGTCAACTTCTTTGTGATTACATAGTGGAAACGAGAATGGATATCGAGATTCGTGACCAGCATTAAACATTCGTTCTCGTTTCTGGCGACCTAAACAACACCGAATAATTGTTTTGAGGTTTTCAAAAGCTCAGCTATTCAATCTTATATCAATACATTTGGACTTCTAAATAAGTCACCTTTCCCTTAATTTAAGCTAGTAGCCGCGTTTATTTAGTATGATATTATTTGTACGTTTACTTCTTTAATCCCTTCGGTCAGGGATACATTTCAAGGGGCAGAACTACAAAAACAAACATAAAGCAATTGTCGAAAATTATGAGATAAAGGTAATGAATAAGCAAACGTTATATTTTTTTTATAAGAAACAGAATAACATTAAAAATATTTCAATGGAAGGAAACATAAGCAGTTGAGCTTGACAGGTTTCTTGTCTGTGAAACATGATCGTAGTTCTAATAAGGAAAGGGTGTGAACTTAATAAATAATCGGACAAACTCTGAATACTTTTTTTCTAGAGTTACAAATAAAATACAGATATAATACAATAGCATCTGAGTTTTACACATAAATGGATCCGGTCTATAAACCTTTTTACCTTTCAGATGGGCCAGGTAACATGATGCCATTCCAGTCAGGACAAGATGTGTTAGATAAAGTTGAGAACCAGACTGTGCCAGAAATTGTCTGTTCTGCTGACTGTGAACCGCCATGTACCTACATAAGGTCGAAAGCAGGCACAACTTACCCAAATCCTCTATCTCTGTCCACGGCCATGAGAGGAAATGCAGGACAATACACATGTACAGCCAGTAACAGTGTCGGTCAGGGAAACAAGACATGGAACCGTATTGTCAGGTGTAAGTATGTTGTATAACCGCATAATGAAGTTGCATCGGAACTTGCATTGCACACTGATATTAGATACGGTTTGAATAATTTTAACATATAAGGTACATTCTATAAGAAGAAAGCTCAAGAGTTAAGAGTATGGGTGAAGGGGAGACTCAATATAATTAGTAACGTGGACAGTCTTTAAATGACTGCCTCTGAATCATTTCTGGTCATAGGTTGAAACATTTCTGGCAAAAAAGAAAACTTCGTGTGGATTATTGCGAAAATGATAGGGATCACTAATGACATTAGAAAGGTATGCACGTAATTCATAGAAGATCAAAACATTAAAGCTACATAATCAAAATGCAACACACATTATTGTGACGACCACGTTCCATTACAGATTTATAATACATGCACATGTTAGATACGATAAATTGCAATTTTACTCGAAATATTTTGGCAGTTCATTTTATAATTTCAACAAACGTTTACTTATATGAAAACTACTCCCTGACGTTGTTCATCCAAGTGGTATTTTTTATTTAAGCCCTTTGCAATGGAGCTATGGCCCTTTGTTGGACAAACAACTGTGTTCGCCTCCGAAACTATTTGACTGATTTCAAAGAAAGATTACATATCTGGTGATTTTTTCTCCGACCCTTTTTTCCGGCCCTTTCTTGAAAAGCCTTGTCCGGACAACTTTTCCTACACTACTAGACCGCGTATTTATCATTTCATTTCAGTGTTTTCCAATATTTTCAATGGCTTGAGGGGGATATCTTAGTTTGTTCTCCCTATTACTGAACTGAGATGTCAAATACAAAGTCAACCAATTGGATTTACGTATTTGGCAAAAAACAAAACAGAAAAAAGTTTGTATTTCTGTTTGACCTCACTTCAGATATATATTGAATTGTTCGATATTATAGGAGAGGAAGTCTTTGGAATAACACCAGATTCTAGAGGAGTGGCAAGTCTATTTAAACACGGATCACATACTAAGCTATCAGAAAAATCAACAGACAACCAAAGGATAATTGTATCTTGTTAAGTATCAACAGATAACATTTTTTTTTTCAAATAATGAAGATGTATACACCGACTAAAGGAAATTAATGCATTGGGTACATTTATCCTAAATGATGCTACTATTGAAAATATTTTAATGGGAAAGTTCAACTGTGTACTAGAAAAATCAAAAGATGAAAACTCAAATCAATATAGCGAAGACATTGGAAGCAATGAATTAAAAACTTTGATTACTAACTATAGCTTCCAAGACATATGGCAAATTCACAATGCCGTAAACTATCAAAGTCACATATTGACATGATCCCTACACACGAACATAAAGCACTGTTATCGAGTAATTTAAAAATAAAACACCGAGTATACAGCAACCACAAGTCAATTTTATTAAAAAAATATTTGAATACAATTCAGACCTAGGGCAAGATTGCCGGAAATTGAGTGACAAATTTATTAAACGTGTTTTTTTCGAAATTCATTAGAAGCCTACTGGAAATTCTGAATAATTGAAAAAAGACGTACTTAAAAATGGTTTTGAATGGTGGGATATTATTAAAATTAAGATTAAAGAATTGGCAATGGAAGTTGGGAAACACATTACCACCAATGTAAAGGAAGTAAAACGTTTAGAAGAACAGCTAGATATCCAGCTGGCAATTAATAACGCAATAGAAAAATGACAAACTCAAATCAATCAACACCATAATAATAGTGCAGATGCCGCTAGAGTGAGATCAAGGGTCCAATAGTATGGAGAAGGGGAATATTCGACATAATATTTGTTTGGTCTAGAAAAACAAAATGCAGAAAGTACACAATGGTTCAGAAATAAAAAATGAGGAAGGAATCTACAAAACTGGGATTAATAATAAACTTCATGAGCAAACTAAATTTTATAAAAACATTTTTCAAGACAGAGAGAAGGGATATTGAGAAATACATCCCATCGATTTTAGTTCAGAGGGTACCGTAACGTACATTTATACTACTCTCAGTAATCAATCAGAAAAAAACATGCTTATAAAATATTTTGAATATCGAATCGCTCTTTGACTAGAATGAGTAACTTGATTTAGTACTGTTATTACTATTATAGATGGTCCAGGACCTGCCGTTGCAATTATCCCTCCGAACTCTTACTACAACATGAACGAAAGGGAGACGTTACCTGACATCACCTGTACAGCTGACTGTATACCTGGTTGTACCTTTGTCTGGACCAAACCTGACAACACCAACTTTACTGCCTCAGCTGAGTTGTCACTAGGACAACTGGATAGATCAGAACGCGGGACGTACATGTGTACTGCCAGGAATGGTGTCGGGGAGTCAACTATTCCGTCTTTGCGTATTGCAGAGTTATCTTCTCTTGAGAGCAGGTATTGATTGTTACGTCATTTGTTTGTGAGAGTAACGTCCTCAATTTTTGAGAAAACGACGTAATTTTCTCACACGAACCAATGCCGTAACAATCAATACTTGCTCTCAAGAGAAGATAACTCTGCATTACGCAAAGACGGAATAGGGACCACGGAACCAAATCAAAAATAGATTGTGGGTTTTTCCCTTTTGGGCAGAAGATTTAATAGAAAGGTTAATGCCTCGGGGTCTGCTGGTTGGATTATTAAGGTGGCAGAAGTTTCAAAAGTTTTATGTGTGGGTTGAGCAATATATATATAGATGTAATATGTATAAAAAAATAAAAAAAATAAAGTCTGGTTTTGTCTGGGAGAGTTTATTAAGTGTGTACTTTGTTGTAAATTTTGTTCGATTTTTGGTGCCGAATACAATACAAGATGGCAGCCCCCATATAAAAAAGTTAAAATTGGCAGAATTTTGAAATATTTTGTTTACATTTGTGTGAGATGCTATTCTTCAAAATGAGGTCAGGTAAACCAGTGTGGATAACCCCATTTAACCAGGACAGTGGTAACCGTTAACACTATCGTCTATGGAAAATCATTTGGTTCCGCGGTCCCTATAAACACTGAAGTTAATAAACATATACGTAGACTATTTGTATATACATATCTACTACGTTGAGCGTTAATTGTATATTAAACATTATTTCTATTGAAATATTTTATTTTTGCTTTCTTTCAAATTTAATTTGACTAGATGTTTTACTATGCCTTCTGTTGTTGTCATATTTAGATATATATTTAAATTGCATAGCATTTGCTATGAAAATAAATATATTAGATATCCATATGAATGAGGGCATACATTTATTATGTATATCATAGTAAATATGATATGAACAAATGCATGTATGATTTATTCACTTTATAAATAATTTCCTTCAACGGTAAATATTCTGTAAAAGCACGTGAAATAATCTCATGTTTATTATCTTTTGACTGAATGGTTGCACATTACAATTTAACTCAACTCCCTAACTCCTCTCTCCTCTCGTTTGACTACCAATCTACCAATTGTTGATGCTGCTGAAATCCTGCTAAAGTTCGACTACTACACAAATGGGTTCAAATGGCCATATACTAATCCTGCTAAATTTGAGGTGAGGTGATGCATATTGACACTTTACGCTTAACTATTTTTTTTAAAATGGTGAGTATTCTGTTTAAACGGTGAATATTCTGTAAAAGCACGTTAAATTATGTCGTGTTTAAACGGTGAGTATTCTGTAGAAGCATGTTTATTTCTCTCATGTTTATTATCTTTTGACTGAATGGTTGCACATTACAATTGAATCAATTCTGAACAAATATGAAAACAATTTGCAAAGTAATGATTTTAAGCAGTGTCATATTTCAAGATATAAATCGTATTTACTTTATAATCATACTGTATATGCTTTTACTATGAATAGTTACAGAATTATGTATGTATGTTATCGATGTCGTTTATCTGCACGTACTTTCCTTAAAAAACATCGTGATCGTATTATAGGACGCGCATTTTCGCGGATGCTTCTGATCAGCGCAACGTTACGACACCACGTGTTAGTATCGAGGTAAATATTACTACTTAAAACGTGGTTTTACCTCACACTGAATACTCAACCGTAAGACAGATGTGTTGAAAGTCAACCCTCTCTCCAATTACTAAAAAAAGGGATTTAGATAATTCTAAAATAATAAAACAGAAAAGAAAAAAAAAAATTGATAAGATAAACATGAAAAGATTAATGACATGTCAAGTACAACAGACTCAAATGTGGGAGCTTAACAGTTTTTGGTGTTTTATTTGAAAGCTTTAAACGAATAATGGACATTTATTTTTTGGCTAGACCCTCCTGATATTCAAAAACATAAAGTGCTCAAGTACATACTTATAAAAATTTCTCCACCCAAATATAGTTTATTATGAAACGTGGTACAATATATCCGAAACTGTTCAAATACTTCCCTTTTAGTGGATAAGTCAATAACAACAACTTACTTGAGTACCTCGTTACAGCTGTCTACAACCATAATGCATCAGGGGTTAAATAATGTGATGATCTTTTTTCCATTTGTATAACTCGTATCAAACAAGCCGAAGAAAAAATACACAGCTGTCAATTTCGTTAAGTATATTAAGGATTTATCTCTACCTCAAAAGCCGGATCGTTGTAAATGACCACTAGGCAAAGTAACCATACTTTTAATTAATTATTTGTTTTCCATTATTTGTAGAGGAACGGGGATTATTAGAAGAGAGAGCGCAAATTGAGTTGTCACTAAATTCAGTTCGAAGGGTTACAATAACATGTTGTTTTTTCAAGATAAATAAAGTTCTTGAAAAAACAACAAACAGATAAACACCAACACGAATCGTAAATCATTTTGGTATCAACAGATCACTCGGGGCGATAACATAGGAAGACAGATTCTTCGATGTTATCCATGGGTGAAGCCAAAACGAGAAATAAATGCCAACTATATGAACTGGACATATTTATATAAATACATCAATTCTACCTAGCTTTTGGTATTAAGATGGAAATTTACATGATACCCTACATATAGCAAACATTTAAATGCTGAATTTACATATATGAATATCATTATCGGAGCTCATTAGTTGTACGTCCCATTGCAACAGGCAGGCCCTCTGGTAACATCGGATCTTTGAAATGATGAAGTTCAGCACCGTAAACTCCCATCCTCTGCATGGTTATGTATATGCACAAACACGAACTTGCCCTGACAGCATTTATAATAATTGCAGGGAAGGTGTGTGGTGTGTGTTGGTGGGTGGGGGGGGGGGGGGGTNCGGACACCTGTACCTGCACATATCCGTATGGAAAAACTAATAGTTAGTTTCTCCTACTCATTACAAGATGATCTAAGAAAACATATTATGTTATTTACAAATCAAAACAATGGGGATTTTTTTTTGTATTAATCATGATGGGGAAAGAGTCCCTTTTGCCATTGTGGCGTCTCCGGTTTTTTGCAGTTTTTGTCTCTGTAGTTTGCTGGCAATGGTTAAGACCTGATATATTTCTTCCGTTAATTTTATGTGACATTTTTGAATGATCTGTAGCAATCAGAACTAAATTTGTTTTAACCTACTACTGTTTGTGATAGTAAGTTATACTGTTAGCAGTATTGTGATTTTAATGTAAATCAAATGGTCAAAATAAATGTTCTGTTTGATGGTGAGTTTGGTCATCCTGCAACGCTAGGGCATAGGAACTTGGTGAGAACGCATAGTATGTTACACAGTAATAGTTGCTCAGCCTCCATCAACATGTGCCGAATTGTGAACATGACCTGTCCATGTCGTTTATAATATCTCGAAAACATTCTTTATGTATATTGCCTTAACTTATCCTCTATTTCCTTTGAATGATGTCAGAAAATGAATATAACCAGTAAATAAGATTAAGGAAGATATGCGAGTCTAAGTAAGTTATTATAAATATTTTGATCGCAACTTCAAATATTCATTGTGAAGTTGTCAAACTGTGCACATAGTCTTTGAAATGTATATGAAATATTGAGTAAAACTCGATGTAATGATTCTTTTGGATGTAAAGAAAGTAGAACAAACGTTTATTAACCGAAGTGACAAGATATAACTCGATTTAACATGATCACTCCAAAGCAAGTCTATTGAGAAGTGATGCATATATGTCTGGATATCTCCAATTCAATAACCTGACTGAAGTATACAACCATATATCACATCTAAGTTGTAAAACCTGCCTACTCACATTTCATCTATTACGACACTGACGCCATAGACAAACACAGCGGGATGGTAAGACCTCTTCAAGTGATTCCTTGCCACCGGATAACTGAATTACACTCTCTAACTCGAGTACCTACATAGTGCGGACCTCGACAACAAAACATTGTGTTAATACTGTTATGATATATATCTCATTGTAAAGATCCTATATTACCAGCTGGAGAAAAAATAGACAGTTTCTAGGTTCGCTTTGTATGAAAGGAATATTTTGTTCTCTTAATCAATACTTTTTCAATTGTTGATTACATTCCAAACGCTATAAAATAACTTGGATATATAAAACAAGAACAACAAACAACATGGTGATATCAAATGATATTATATTTATCGGCAAGAGGAATATCACAAAAAACGTAAATACTATGTAACATTTCTGGTACCAAATGACATGGATATGTATAATATACTTAACACAAACAGAAAACTTTATTAAAACGTCGATTCTCCAAAACACGGTCATACGTTTGTCTCACTTTTGGAACCCTTTTCAAACGGCAACGAACACGATTAAGCATGCCATTGGTAATCAAGGACCCGCACGTGTGCTCAAAAACGGTCCAAAATATGTTGCGCGATGATTTCAAAATAAAGCAACAGCATATTTAATTTGACCGCAACTTTATCAAAGGAGACGTCAGCCTTCCAACAATACAATATCAGATCACCCTATTCAAATGAGTTTCCTGCGTTATTTGCCCGAAACAGGTTCCAGGTATTTGATTGGCCATTTGAATGACGGATACATATGAGCTCGTTGTATGCTACAATGATACACTGCCTATTTTGTTTGTTTCTAGGATTCATATGTATACGACATTTTTTACGATAAGTTCAAACCCGTTTATTTCTTCAATTATTTGTATACCCTCTCGATCCTAACAAAAACAACAAAACTGAGCAAACTAAGCAATCCAGGGTAATCACATCACTAATAAAATATGTATGAACATTAATCAAGTAATACCTGTCATGGATTTGGAACGGTCATTTAAGATAAGCATTTAACACTTGTTTGTACTCAGTTTAATTAGCTTACCTTCGTTTACTTGCAGTTGTTCGTATTCCTGTGTGACTGAAACGCCCTGTAGTGATTCATAGTTGTTCATGTGGACACATATCTTCAATTAATACCGCACAACTGTTTGAAAAATACTCCTTGGTGTGAAAACTGATAAATAGGAGTGTCCAAAGTGTATACCTCAAAATCGGGAGGTAAGATTTGTAACACAAACCGTATAAACTGACATTTTTGTTTTGAAGGGCACGTATATCATATCTAAGATTAAATGAAATGAGCTCCCATCTTTCATTTTCCGTAGTGGCATCTTTGTTCACGACGAATGCCAACTCTGATATTTTGCATTGATACATGTTTTTGTCTGTTAGCCAATCAAATAGACTGATCAAGATATTATATTGATTTAAAATAAACAAAGAAGTGAACAGTTAACTACAATTACCTTGAACTAAATAATGCTACACAACTTGCTTAATTCGACATGCATTTGTGTTGTAAGGTGCAACAATGGCGTTCCAATATTACGGTGTTTATATATTTCGTAAACTGATTCTGTATTCGAAAGATTGCTCCGAATATCGTTACTCCCATAATAGACGTATGCTTCTGAAATATGAACTGTCAATAGAGGGTTTCTAAATTGATTACGATGTTTCGATGCGTATCTTTCTCTGCCCACGCGTTGAGGACGACAGAACAGAGAACACTTATTATTCCGAAACACAATTTATTGTTTCTTTACATTTTTAATGGCATCCTTTTCTTCCTCAAAACGAGGATACGGTAATTACATCATGTATCATGTGTATGAAAGATACTATGAAAATCTAAAAATTATCTATTAGTCACCACAACAAATATCCTAGCTGTCACGTTATCTGCGCAAAGATGTAACAAATAAAGAACCTGACGCTACCATTAAATATATACGGTATATTAAACATATCTTACCACATGGTATGTCTTCGTAGGGAGAAGGCTGCTTATCATGAATGTCAATAGGATTATGTTATAAGGAGTACAATTTGCTTTAAATTGTAAAAAAGAAAATGTTCATATAACTTTAATACAATGCATATTTTGCATTAAGTTATTACAACTCTTTGTATGTTCCTTTTACATAATTTGAACCTTGGTGACAAATTGCGAAGTTATTAGCATCATCGTAATAATAGTATGAACGTTGCTTTGCTTAACGATGTACACATTTGGATAAACGTATTAAGATATGCATCGGTTAATAAATGTAAGATTTTCCATTTAATTTTACACAATTATATATGTTTATTATTCATACTTTCCTTTCCTCCATTTGTGCCAGCTCGTTTCCTGAATAAACCGATGCCGCGTAATACTTCTACGTCAATATCTAGGACATGGTACGTCACTTATATAATCATACTGCTCAGGGGAATGATATCTAAACACTTTTAGCTACACACTTATCGAATATCACCATTTGATATACACAAACTTGAACAATAAGTATCAATGCATGCAATACCTTGTGCTAAGTACGCGCAAATTTAATAACCTCTGAGCAAATTTGATATTGCATTGTGGCTCTGTTGCAGTTTGTTTTTCTCTGATAAATATGATGTATTATTTAAGTAATATCGGAAGTAAAAAAATTGTACCTCAATAAGTTCAATTTTGTTTCAAATATATAAGTTATCACATAGGAAATCATATGAAGAGGAACAGAAGATCTAGAGGTATAAGAGAATAATGTGCAACATACAGTTGTGAACTAGTGGGGCGACACCTGAAGGGGTGTCACAGATGAAATGAAGTGTAGAGGGCAATAACTCTGTTTAAACACGGGTAAAACATGACATTGAAGAAATTGTTTGAGTGTTTTAACAAATCTGACCCCTTTGACCTTGAATAAGGGTCAAGGGCATTTCCTTTTGCAAAATGTGTCTGGTATAATGCTGCTGTAAAGGCAAAGAAAAAGAAATGGACAAAAATTACATTCGGACCAGGTGAACTAACAAGAGTAGCGTAGGGCGGAACAATATACGCCCGTCGAATGCCATATAGTGATATATATTAACTTGCATTAAAAAAAGATTTGCATCACCTTAAGAGTGGCTAGCTAGCTATATATAGCATGCTATACATCTCACCTTTCACTACAAAGTCCATGTTCGATTTTCTTTAATGTTCTAACAGTTTGTGGAAAACAAGTAATCAAACGATTAGTCTCCAACTCATTATATTAACACAACTTGATATCATGATTATGAAGCATACCAAGTTTCGAAGAAATCGATAGAAAACTGTAGATCGCCGGATAAAAATCAAATACTGAAATAAACAAAGGGCAATAACTTTTGCAAACATTTTCAAATCAAATTTTTTTTCAGGTAAATACAACAACATGTCATGATAATAAAGCCTAACAAGTTTCAAAGAAATCGATCAAAAATTGTAGGAGGAGATCTCCAGACAAAAAATCAAATACTGAAATAAACAAAGGTCAATAACTTTTTGCAAAAATATGAAAATCAAAATTATTTTAAGGGAAACACAACTTCATATCATAATAATAAATCAATGTATATCAAGTTTCAAAGAGATCGGTCCATGAATGTAGGAGGAGACGCTCAAATTTGACCGGCGTATAAAAATGGGACCAGCGGACAGTTTCTTATGATCATTGCTACATATCTGTATCACCAGGGTGACAACAGATGACTGTGATGTCATATACATGACATTTTGAAATCTTAGATGTTATGCCACTGTTTATCTATTTAAGAATTAGTGTCTCTTGCTAAAAAACAAATATAAGCTGAAGTTTGGATAGGATTTATGTTGTTCTTTATCACTGTGTGGTCTGACACCGGATATAGCTAGTAACGAAGCGGGCATGGACGCTAGGCGCAGACAAGCCACAGGATGTTTTCCGATATTTCTGGTATTTTCTAGTAGCGTAGAGACAAATAAAGGAGCACAGCAGTTATACAATAATCAATGATTTATGTAATGCATATGATTTGTAAACTATTTCATGCGATCTAAAGATACTGGTAAGAAATAACTACACAGTACCGGTACAAAATCATTTAAAAAGAAAGTAGACGAGAAAACTATTAAAGTATGACATATACAATGATGAAACGGACGTTACTGGCATATGTAGATGATACAGGGATAAACATATAATGGTCATATGTCTAAATGTAGTCATTACGATCTAATTGACTTAAATGGTTCTTCGTCTGTGTACGGCGAATAGTTGTTTATACATTTCCAAGTGTACGGCAGCTAGTATGTTAACAGTACGGCGAATAGCTATACTAACATAACAATGTTTAAAGCGAGCATTTGTACTAGCTATGTTTTTATGTTGTTATACCATTGGAGTAACATACCAATGGTGTTGCTTTGTAACACTTTTGAATACTATCGTAAGGGAAAGGGTTAAGAATGTCGCAAGTCTAATGAATGTCGAGTTAAATAATGATAAGGAGTACCCATTTTGCACATGCTATAACACAACTTAAGCTGTTACATTAACAATAGCGGTGGAGAGTTTGAACTTTAGCTGTGACCTTGGCAATAGCAGTGGACAGTTGGAACTTTAGCTGTGACCCTGGCAACAGCAATTGAGTGTTGGAACTTTAGCTATGACCTTGACAATAGCGGTGGAGAGTTGGACCTTAGGCAGAAGGTGAAATACTCTTTCCCTGTCACAACGTTATTATACATGGGGGAGGGGTTACACAAGAAATTTTAAGGGTGATGTAGAGAAAATCTGCGCTAATACCTAGATTTGCAAAGAAGTGCACGATGGTTAAGTTTATATATCCTCAATTTATTCAGTTATCTGTAAACAGCAAGTGGTAAATGCAATACGAACATCTGAAAGTGTAAACTATGTATGTCTTTATAATTAACAGGCAATGGGAAAAGTCTGTTTCATTCCTACTCAAGATTTCAAAGTCTATTCTAACTTAATTTCATCAACTTTGAATAGGCACTTTTAGATTATATTCCTGAAGCCCAATATAAACTTCTGGATCCGCCACTCGTTCACACATTGAAGAGACGCTGGCTACTGAGGCCCCTACTAAGCTTACTGGCAATTTTACTGATGAGCCGACACCGACGTCCGATGAGGTTCCTCCAGTACTAGTGATCACAAATACGTCAATAACTTTTTAACATGGTTGCAGGGAAGACGAGCGGCTGAACATGCGATTTTATATGAATACCTGGACCAGAAAGGTTGTAAGGAATGCGGTACTAGCCTGCGGTGTGCAATACCCCAACAGGAAAGACATTTTAACCTGGGAAGTATTTTATACATCACAATAGTCAGGATTATATTCTATATTTGTTATTACATGTATCACGGACTTAGATAACATCTAATCTTATTCTGTGCATGTATATACCCAATATGCCTGTATTTCAAGTTCATTTTTTTTTTATATTACATACAACAGTGTTATTTTTGCAATGTGATATTTTTATACCACAACATTGTATGTTGTTATTTGTAAATAATGTAAAAATAGTATTGTTGTATAGTCTGGTATTTGTTAAACCACAATATATGTTGTTATCTGTATATAATGACACAGTTTATTATTGCTATATAGTTTGATATGTTTTATATCACAATATGGTATGTTGTTACCTTTACATACTGTGAAAGTTTATTATTGTTTTGTTCAGAATGTAAAAAGTGTATTATTGTTGTATATAGTGTAATTTTTATATCACAACATGGTATGTTATTTGCCCATTATGTAGAAATGCATTGTTGTTGTTTAAAGTATGTGGAACATTTCTACTGTTGTTCATTGTGATATTTTTGCTATGACACAGTAAAGTACATTGTTTGTTATAATGTTATTCATACACAATATGGCTGTAACGATACACCTATGCCACGATACGATACGTATCACGATGTCTACACACTATACGATACATTTTGATACGATACAGGATGACGAAATGTTATGCTTCCTCTTTAAATGCGTCGCCATGTTTGATGCGTTGCCCAACTTGTAACTTAAAGCTACGAAATATATGCGGCAAGTGGAGAGTGCTGCTACATATGTACATTGATTGTACATTATGTAAAGGGACACCACTGCTGAATTAATTATTGAAACATAAATTAATTTATTTGATTTTTCAAATGTGCATAACGTGAAAAATATATGTTCTATGTGAATGAAAGTTATATGAAAATTGTTCGTTATTGTCTCTAGTTAACATTAACGTTTTCAATTCTAAAGTTGCTTCAGTGTTTACCTGTACAGGTGTAAATAAAGATAAAAAAGGTGAAACTTTTAATTAATCGGATTTAAGCACCAGAAAGATAATTTTAAAATTATTTTTGTCAGCAAATGTGATTGGCAAATGATAAAGGAGATTCTAAATTTCATTTATGACATAAGACGCTGTACATTTACACGGAGATTCTCAGGTAAAAAAGGTCAGGTATTTCATCAAGAATAGCATGTGATTTGCTACAGGTTTCAAGTCGTCATTCAATATATTTACTGTCACAGTCGGCATATAGATATATATAAGCTACGGTCTAGTTTATGATTAAATCATCGATATATAGCTTGAAGAAATCAACCGGCTCAAAACCTATTAATGTCAATGTTCAAATCGGCCTCACCTGCAGACGACATGTTCGCCTCGGTCCGCCGATATTTTCCTGTTTGCGTAGGGCACAAAATTGAAGCCGTTCATTGGATAGTTACATAGTATGTTACACCGAAGTATTTCCACATCAACCGTGTCAAACGTTTCAAGACCTTTATTATCATCGTAGGTGACGCTGGAGAATAAATGTTTACGTTACACATGTGTGGTTAAATTCCGGAAGTCAGGTAATACAAAAAACCGAACCGAACCGAAACACGGAAAAATATACCGTAAACCGAACCGAAGCAATTTAGTGCGGTTTTCGGTGCACCGCGGTGTATCGTTACAGCCCTTATACACAATGTGCAATTTTGTTTTATATTGGTTATTACAATTGAAGTAAATTTAATGGTTGGTAATGTCTACTGTATTATATTCGTATATAAAAAGTGCTATATTGTATGTTGTTAATTGTATATATGACTTTTTTGGGATTTAGAATTATTATTGGTACAAATGTAAGAATTGTCTCTCTTTTTTGTTTAGTTTTTTTTTTGTATTTTTATATTTTTTGTATAATAAGAAAGTCCACAAGATAAATTATTTTGGGTCACCTATATTTTCTTTTCGTTGTCGTAAACGTGTTGCATTGGCACTCGGAATTTTATTGATTCATGTAACGGGCATTTTTGTTTGTTTTAGTATTATTGTTAGAAAATTACTGTTTTTTTTGTGTTTTGTTCATCAATATTGGCATTGTTATTATTTGTTATGTGTTATATTTCTAATAAACCATTGTTGCATCAGATAAAATGTTTTTGTGTCATTTTGTTCCACTGAAAAAAAAATCGAAAAAAAAATCGAAAAAAAAATCGAATTCTCATTTTAGAAAATATCCCAAAAAATCAAAAAATCTGAAGAAACTAACACAAGGTATGGGTAATTGGTCAGAAATTATTTGGTTATGCAATAGCGATGCCATAGAAAAAAATGCCTCATTAGATTTTTAGGCGGAGGGACGGGGGATCCTTAACAAAATATATCACATTTAGGCAACGTGTTAACTTAAATACTGTATACTATATGAGCTATTCGCACACACCAGTTATTTAAAACATTCCTATTCGCCGTACACTTCACCAATATTAGTTATACCAATATCTAAAGAAAGAAGCATAATATAGAGCGACTCCATGTATTATCATGACTACATAACTATAAGAAATCATCTAAGCATATAATGTATAGAATATACTGGCAAATATCAAGTCAAGACAAAATTTGCTGTTGCAAATGAAGACTGTTTTTTGTAAATAATTTGCAACTACACCAAAACAATTACATGCCTCCTGTTTCAGATATGAATTACGTCTATGCTTGACTGTCATGCTTCTTTATTTGTCTCTACACTACCAGAAAATACAAGAAATATCAAAAAAATAACGTGATTTGACTACGCCCAGCTTCCATGCCCGCTTCTGTACTAGCTATATCCGGTGTCAGTCCTACACAGTGGTTATGATACCAGAGTGAGTATTTATGATGTCATAGACGTTATGCTAACTATGACATTATATAATATCAAGGTCTAATGTGATAGTACATAGTACATGTATGATGCACTTAGTTGCATGCACAGAGACGCAAAGTACCATATTCAACACAAAATGCCACTTTATTGAAGAAAACGTGGAATTATGGGACTTTTCATTTTCAACATTACTTCCCTTTGTTACTTGTTTGAGAGGAAAATTGATCAAAACATACCTTTCAGAGTTTCAGGGAATACACGGTAACCTGACATGTCGTTTTGTTCCTTTTTTAGACATTCATGTTTTTTTTTTTATTGAACTTAAAATTAAAAACCTTTCCATATCATGTAGCAGACCACAGTATTCAGGCCTGGCCATGACTTTTTATACAATGTATATTTGTATAAAAAATAAAAAAAATAAAAATTAAAATAAAAAAAATCACTGAAATAGGTATTTGTCATTTTGAAGTGAACAGTGAGAGGCTGCATATTTTTCATAATATAAAATTTGTATTTGGTTCGAGATTTCAATTTGGTCAGTCTGTAAACTGCTCCAACAAAACCTCCAACACATGCGAAGTTTGCGAAAAAAATAATGTCGAATGCTGAATTGTAACTGAGTATTTTGGTTAGCATGAAAGTGATGTTTAATTTAAAACATGTTTTAGGAGAAAAAATCCTTTCTGTGAGGGTCAATTTTAAGGCTTATAATAACAATTTTCTGCATTTTTTTATTTTATTTAAAAAATTTCGGTCTGGTATCGATGGTTTTTACAATTTAAGTCTTAAATACGAGAACACATTTTTACACAATGTTCACTTCTGTATTACAATTGCAATTGTGATGTACTAGTTTATAAAAAAAAATATATACATGTACATGCATGCAAGTATCTTCAGACCCGGCAAAAGCACTCGTCCGCTCGTCCTGAGGAGCAGATTTTGCTGACAGACGAGTGATTTTTATTGTCAACTAGTCTGTCGGACGAGTAGATTCTATGCAGTGTTGGGAATCGGACAGAAAATTACAACCGATTGATTATCGATAGTTCAATCGGTTTGGAAGACACGTGCTGAAAAAGTCCGAAAATGATTAAATATATTATAATATATATATATATATATGCAATATGTATTTTTTGTATTGTGTAGTTTCCTAATGTATACTTGTGTTGTTTTGGTTTTAAATTACATAATTTTAATTGTACATTAACACAATAGCATTTGTGTTTTTGCTTCAGACTGCACTAGCTAGTAATCTTTTATCATTATGTAGTATGCGTTACTGCTTCTGTATGCACCTTTTGGCCTTTAGGCACCCTCTGTAGTATGCTAACCTACATGTAACATAACTGCACGGTGAATGGATGGCTTTGTAATAGTACTAACTTGAAAATGTTGAGTACTCACTAATACTTTTCTTCCAAAAATTATTTTCATGTGTGTATCATGACCATTAAACGCAGATTTTATGTTGAGTGTAAATACATCACAGAAAATACAAACTAAAATGTTTTAAAAAATAACTTCATTTGTTTATTTTCAACAGTCAGTCAATCGGCTAACGACAATGACTTTCTTCTTTAGGGTGTAGGGGGGCCTCTAATGAACTACTGATGTCATTTCAAAGAATTTTGTCATTAGTTTTGTTTATCAATCAACGATTTCAAAATACTTGGCCATTCAAAAAAAAATGATTTCGAAAAGCTTTTAGATACTAACTTATATTGGTGTAATTTAATATATCGTATTTACCTTTGTGGGCATAGCTTTTCTTGCATAGCCTACAAATGACAGTTGTCATGTCTAAATTTGATTTTATTGCGGGTCCCACCGACCCTTCTTCTTTTTCGGAATATGATCTATTTCCATACGGTTGATTTAACTGTCCCTGCATGGATAGGGATACAATTGCAAATCCTCGTCGTTACTAACAGCAGCGGTGGCTGCCATTTTTAATCATGACCATGAGGCGACAGCGAGAGTGATCTCCCTTCCCATAGTTCCGCTGTATTAATTACTGTGAAGGATATTTTCAAACTATTGATAGTGACAAGTTTTCAACCGATTGTCGCCGACGTCACACCTGAGCGATAGTTTTCGATTATTAGCGACAATCGTCCCAAAACTAATTTTATGTACTTGGGATACGATTTATATGATTTTATAAAGTTATTTTATGTTTCTTATTCACTTGAGTAAATTATACATTCAGTCTGATAATTCAATTAAAAAATAATTTTGAACATGTATATATGCTTTTCACTGTGGTCAAACGGCACTGTATAGGTTCTGGAAATAACGATGCCGAAGCGAGGCAGATTTTTGAAGACCACGACATGCTTGTGATCATGGAAATGTTTTTGGTATACTATCATCATTACGAGGGTGGATGCAAAACAATAAGTGTATTAATAGATCAACCTGCGTTACGAACTTGAAATATTCCAGAAATGAAACTAAAAAGCACATTAAAATATATAGAATCACAGATTATGTCAATAATTAAATTACAGATCTCCTTTGACACATGGTTTATGTATTTTTTGTCTTAATTCAATGATTGATCAATTCAAAACACACATTAACGAAATAATTTGTGTTTTTAAACAAACAATGATTGTAAATAGCACCTTTTTGACATGCTACTGTATGGATAATAGCGACCAGACAGTATGTTAATACCGCCTGCGGCTTTATATTACTGTATGGTGTTTGCATTGCATTATTACATTTTGTCTGTTGGTGGAATAAACGGTTTTTCTCACACAGATAATTTCGAGTGCAGTTACTGCCAAAACAGCTTTATAGAGTTTAGTTAAATAATTTAACATTGCATGCAAGACCACCGGAACTTAGGAAGACAGTTACACAAACGAAGAATTTTCTTCTAGTTCCAGAAAGTCTCAAATGTCAATGTAGTAGTATACCAAATGATGAAAACTGCAGCGTGAGGGTACAAATAATTTATCCACTTTTATGTTCCCTGTTTAGAAAAATATCAAAAAAGTAATGAACACAACATGGACCTGATAATTTGTTACAGCTATATTTAGACCTAAACTAAGGTGTTAAGAGAAGTGTTATATGTTTTAAGGGGTTTAGATCGACTTTCGGTAAATATGCTGTTCGAACCCTAGTCTGGCCGTTACCTTTTCTTGTTCTCCTGCCGCAAAATTGGCAATCTTGCCAATGCTTGTTTCAAGCAGTATGACGCTTAGCAAAGGAATACCCAAAACTGGGTTGTAAATAGTTGTGTTATTCGGGGGCAGGGACTTTGAGGAGGGAGAAGGAATGCAGTGAAACTGGACTGGATCGATCGTCGGCGACCATATATCTCAATTGGCTGAGCATCCGTCTAGAGTTCGGCGGGTTCCGGGTTCAAGTCTCGGTCTGGCTGTTACATTTCCTCTTTTACCCATGGAAGGTTGTATAGGGTTTGGTGTGTCTTTGGTGTCGAAGACTTTGGTGAAGGACGGAGGAAGTAGCGGAACTGGACTGGGTCCATTGACGGCGACCAGGTAGCTCAATTGGTTAGAGTGTCGGTCTCCAGTTCGGAGGGTTCCGGGTTCGAACCCCAGTCTGGCCGTTGCATTTATATTTCAACTGTTACACATCTAATAAACATGAGTGCAAACAAATACATCATATAAAAATAATGAGGAAAACTATAATGAAAATTACTTAAAAGGAGAAAGTTACTTTTGACATGTAAGAAAGAAAATCATTATCTATCTAGTTATGCTAACTTTCTGTACACGGAATTGCTACGTTTTTGACGGTCAATTGTGTAAAACTCCGACAGCTCCAAATGATATACATAATAGCTAAGCCAAACTCTTACTATCATATTGTTGTACTATAGGAATTTGTTGAAATATCAATTTGAGCCGGACCGGTTCGGCCCATGCAACACTTCGTAAAATTGGCAGGAAAATATGACGTTGCATGTTTTATGACAATGTTATTAAGCTGGTGGGGTTGGGATGGGGGTGGGGGAGTTAGATAATTCTTCAAAAACGGACGTGCTGCCCTACTTCTCAGAACAGACTTAAATAAAAGGGGCCGAATTTGCCCAGGTTTCCCCCTTATTGTTATGACGGTCTTAAGATCTCATTGAGCTTGTGTTCTTTTGATTATTTCATTCTGAAAGCAGTATGTGGACGGTCCTTTATGTATAATCATAGAATATAGTTGTACGCTTACTGTAGCTCACATGTACCCGTAAGGTTGTAAAACCTCTGTTATAACAATCGGAAGCGACTTGTTACCATTTAATAGTTATACAAGGAAATCGCAAGCAATCACTAGTAATCACAGTCAATTTTATCATATAAACAAGCAAGTAACCATACAGTAGTCGTGGATTAAGGGCCACGGTTGTTCAAACTTCAGACATTAACTAAACAGGAATTTGCTTTGATTGCATGTCTCCTCATACACTCTTTTTTCATCAGCATCTCTGAATTCAATCAAAATTTATCAGATTTATTATCAGAATTGTAGAAATTAGATCGACTCGGATATCAACGCTTGTGATTAATGATCGATTATGTAAGATTAAGAAGTGAATATCAATATAATTATATTACAGTTTATCGGGTTGAAAAGTTGCAAATTTAACTGTTTCATCCGTTTTGACTAATTATACAACATGGGTAATGATTAAACTAATCAAATCTACCTTGACTGGAGGTGTACAACGTGATTTATTTAGCTCTCGCTTCTGTGATTCCTATTTCCAGAATATATACAGTGCCGTTCGACCACAGTGCTTTTGAAACAATAATGTGTGAAATTAATATTGATATTTTATTGGTATTTTTTGGTTATACCTACCAAAACAACAATTTTTAGGAAATAACCCTTTAAATGTTTATTAAAATTCCTTTGGTGTGTTTATACTGTAAATGAAAAAAAAAATGCAGTAACTTTGTTTCGAGTTTTCCTTTTCCAAAAAATGTGACAATTTCTGATAATGACTCATTACAGTCATCGTTGTAATTGACCCTATAATCTTTGTAATAAATGCTCAGGTAATATGCTAGTCGCGCGTGTAGTGATGTCTCCTCAAGCTGGGGATTACAGTGGCTATTTTTAGACGTAAACAAATTATCACAAATGAGAGATTACCAAAAACACTGAACAGGCTTCTCATACCGAAATCTTAATTTAATTAAACGTAGAAACAAAAAATAACGAAAGTAAATATTGAAGAAACTAGAACTGTTCCGCGTCTGTTGCGCAACGTCAACAAGCATGTAGGCTACAGTGGGCCTACGGGATTTTGCTAGATATTTTAAACGCTGGATAATATCTTACATGCGTGATTGTGCAAACATTGATCGTTGTAAAATAGCCATAACGTAGAATATCGTAAAATGGTAGAAATTACTGGCACTAGGAAATTCCATCCAACTCACCGCTACAAGTTGAACCGGATAAGCGGCTAGAACATTTCTTCGTATTTAACGCATGCGCAACAAGCTCGTATCTCAATTATAGCCTAGATGTGGAACCCAAATTGACGTTTGACTACGGGAAAATCGGGGCCCGGGATCATGAAACGGACTTAAGTCTAAGACAAAATTTGAACTTTAGTTTGAAGTTTTGACTTAGCTAAGACCAAAATCTTAAGTGGATCATGAAACGTGCTAAGCAAAATCTTAGCTGAGACTGAACTTAAGTAACATTATTCGTTGTCAAGCACATGCGCGCGCCGATTTGCGTATTTATGGTATTTATAGGAACTCTTCAATGCGGGAAACCACGTTGTTGTCGGTAAATATAAAAACAAAATGGCGAAAAGGAAGAGTACAGAGTATATTGGTCGAATTTAAACGGATTTCGGATTAAGAAGTTATTTCGGAAAAGAAATGGTCAACAATTAAAGCCTGCTGTTCCAAAGGCTGGATGACAAAGTCGCAAAAGAAATGCAGTGTGGCTAACCGCCTGACTACTCGTAAGCTCCCCGAAGTATTACAGACTGCTTCTCAGCATCAGATATTCCTGATACTGATTGTAATAGTGATTTTTTATGGGTGGAGGTGCAACTCAAAGGTGCTAAGAAGGTGAGGATAGGCTCATACTATAGACCAACTGCTACAGGCGAGGACTACTTGAGGGGCTTATAATCATCAATCACCAAAATCACCAACTCATCCTATAAACATTTGCTACTAGCAGCAGACTTCAAACTACCACATATAAACTGGAACTCATCTTCAGTCACACCAGGAGCGACACAATCAGCTGTCCATAAAATCTTCCTGGACACACTGGACACATTTTCCCTGACCAACGTCCAGAAACAGCCTAGTAGGAACGGAAATGCCCTAGACCTCTACATCACCAGCAACCCTTCTCTTGTTAAACATGTACAGACAATCCCCGGTATATCAGACCATAATATGGTAACGATAGACGAGGACATCAAACCTGAGTACCACAAGAAGAAGTCGCTTAAAGTACTGATGTACAAGAATGTTGACTGGACGGCTGTCAAGGAAGACGCGACCAACTTCAGTGACACAATCACTAATTCTAGCGACTCGGTTGAGGAAAACTGGACGAAATTCAAAACCGGATTAAATTCCATCATCGACGAGCGCATTCCATCCAAATTGCCCTCCACGAAACAAAATCAGCTACCATGGGTTGGCAGACCAGAACGCCGCCTCATAAAGAGGAAACATCGCCTCTACAACAAGGCTAGGAAAAGTGGAAAGGATGCTGACTGGCGTGCGTACAGAGTCCACAAAAGGGAAACCAAAAAGGCTCTCCGAACGGCAGAATGGTCCAACTTAGAGCGTACATTGCAGGCAGGAATTGAGCAGAAAAAAACAACAAACCCTTCTGGCGATACATCAAGGCCAGGAAGCAGGACAACATCGGAATTGCTTCACTAAAAGAGGGTAACAAACTACTCACCGACAGTACAGACAATGTGGATACCCTAAATCGACAGTTTCAGTCGGTGTTCACAAAGGAGCCCCCCAATACGGATCTCCCACCTTTCACCACACCCAAGTATCCAATTATGAGGAACCTCATTATAGATGAGAAGGGAGTTGAGAAATTGATCCGCGAAATCAAAGTCAGTAAGGCTAGCGGTCCAGACAACCTTCCAAATCATGTCCTTCAACAGTGCTCAATCGAACTTGCCCCGGCAATGACCTAAATATTCCAACAATCGATTCTGACCGGTGAACTCCCTGATGACTGGAGGAATGCCAACATTACACCAATCTTTAAGAAGGGTAATCGCCATCAACCCAGCAACTACAAGCCAGTGTCGCTCACGTGTGTGTGTTGTAAACTGGTTGAGCATATTATCTGCCGCCACCTCAGGAACCATCTCGAGGAATACAACATACTGACACATCCACAACATGGCTTCAGGTCAGGACACTCCTGTGAATCCCAGCTGATGATTACCACCTATGACATCACCAGCATGTACGACAGGAAGCTACAAGTGGACACTGCCATCCTGGATTTCAGTAAGGCCTTCGACAAGGTTCCCCATTCAAAACTCCTGTATAAACTAGATAATTTCGGTGTGAACCCCGACATCCTACAATGGACCAAGGCCTTCCTGACATCACGGACCAAACGAGTACTTGTAGACAGCAGCCATTCAACACGAGTGAAGGTAGATTCAGGGGTTCCCCAGGGGACGGTCTTGGGACCTATACTTTTCCTCTGCTACATCAATGACTTGCCCGACTGCGTAACATCTACTGTACGTCTATTTGCTGATGATTGTCTGCTATACCGTCCAATTCGATGCCTCCAAGACCACCTGGACTTCCAAACAGACCTCAAGTCCTCGAAAGAATGGGCAACGAAATGGGGTATGTCTTTCAACGCGTCGAAATGTTATATCCTGAGAACATCATGATCCAAGTCGCCTAGTGCCTACACCTACCAACTGTCGGGCCAATTACTCAAAGAAATGGAAGAAAATTCATACTTGGGGGTGACCATTCACAACTCCATGAAGTGGGACTCTCATATCCGTATCACAACCAACAAGGCAAATTCCACTCTCGGATTCCTAAGACGAAACCTGCGAAAGTGCCCAGCGTCACTGAAACTGACCGTATACAAATCGTTGGTGAAATCCGTCCTGGAATACAGCTGCACGATATGGGACCCTTACCAGCAAGACAACATCCACTCGCTGGAAAAGGTACAACGCCGCGCTGCCCGATTTAAATCATCAAACTATAGAAGGGACAGCAGTGTAACAGAAATGATGGACACTCTAAAACTAACACCACTAAATGATCGCAGGCGAGACCATCGGCTTGCCCTTTTTTTTAAGATCGTGAAGGGGCTAGTGGCCATACCTGTAGATCACATATTGACTCCATCAAACACCCGTACTAGATAAAAAAAAAAGTGAAAATTACCGATATTTCCAGTGTAATACGTATACGGACATATTGAAAAATTCATTTTTTCCTCGAACAACAACAGAATGGAATAACCTACCAGAAGACCTCGTCAAAATGCAAGAACTTAAAAGCTTCAAGACAGCACTACAAACTGAAACAATATAAACTATAAGCGCACTCCTCCAACCCTGGAATTTATACTCAAATTTGAGGTCTTCCAGTAATATACAGAGAAGTGTTCACAAAATTCGCATTGTAAATTTCCTATTTATACAATACCTTTTTCACACGTTTATCAAATTAGTATGTCGGTGATTTAGTTTGTATTATAAAGTCTCGAGTAAGTTTGTACACGTTTAACAATTTGAGAACTGTACTGTCTCTCTGTTCAATAGTCTACATGGTGAAAAAAAGTCCCGAAACGACCTGACAACCCCCCCCCCCCCCCCCCCCCCCCCCGTCTCAAGCTTTCATATAATTCTCAATTGTTTGAAAATGAAGATCAAAGGAACAGAGTACTATTGAATAAATATATATTTCTACATTAAGTTTAAGTGGAAGGGGGGAACATACAGTCTACAGTATACTAGAAGGATCATGGTGATGCTGTACATCAGATATTACAATTCCCTGTCAGACTTGGATCATCAATGTTTACCAAAACATGTCATTACATGTACATTATGCATGTACATTTCTTCATGATTAAAGACTGTGATAAATTGTATTTCTGTAAACAGAATTTAATATTTGCTTATTTTAAACACTCTAAATAACAATTAAGTTAGGAATTATTTGATAGGGATAGGGTTAATACAATTCGTCTTCTCCCCCATCCTTATTTCGAGTTATATAGGGGGCATATGGGGCATTGACCCCTCAAAAATGAAATCTACCCTTCCATGTTCAAATTTAATCTTACATAGAAAATAACCTCTTAATTTTGATTAGTCTTATTTTTTACATTATGATTTAAGGGAATTAATGGAAAAAAATATAAGCATCACTTTTGGATAATATTAATGTTTCAATTAGTGATGAGATGAAGTCATGAGTTAATGGCAAGGTCAAAATGATCTTTTTACATTTAAGATATATATTTCATTGAAATTGTCAAGAAAAAATAAACTTGCTTCTATATTTGATATGATTTTTATGAATTTCACGGTCAATATGAATGCCTGTATCATGCAAACTTATCCTCAACTATGCCATTTTTACACAATATGTTTTTTTGTATTTTCCGTTCATATCTCAACATAAATTGTTACCAGTCTGCCATCATAATTGGGGCCACATTACAGCAACAGATTCACCAGACGTGAAGGAAATCAAAGAGGAAGCAATCATAATATCTCTAAGACAGTCAGTTGTCAGAGGACATTTCCAGCATAAATAAGAATCCATGAAATCTCATCCCAGAGTGTGTCAAAATAGTCAAAATTTAACTACATCTCCTACATTCCTGCAAATAGAAAACTCTTCTATGGACACTATACGCTGTGATAGTTACATGTACATGTTACCTTGCTGAACACCAGAATAGTATTGATTATAATTTGTCGTTTTAGTGGCTAAGTGAGTTTGGATAGGAATATCTGTATCGATGAGCAGTATTTAAAATTATATACCTGGTAACTGGATAGTTTAAAGCGCAGTATATACCCTCAGAAAACCCTTTCCAGATGAAATTCACTAGATTTTTATCTAACATCTGTCATCCATCTGTCTGGCGTCAACGTTAAACTTTAAACAACTTCTTCTGAATAACCGTAAGGCCCAGGATGTTGATATTTTGGTGGTAAAATGTTGAGATGAATGACCTTGACTTATATTCAAGTTGCAATAAACAGGAGGATTAGGGTGGTGTTATTAAGCAATTAACATGCTAGAATGAGGGTATGTGATGTATGTGAAATTGAATGACATTAACTAGCCTTCAAGGTCACAGGTCAAATGTGTAAAATCCTTTGAAATAAATGACTATTTCTGAATATCAGGGAAATCTTTTGTGATGATATTTAGCCAATAACATGCTAGGATAAAGGGTTCTAAAATATATTCAAATGCTCTTGAATGACCTTGACTCAATTTTAGAGTATGTGTTAAAATTGTTAATTTCAGGGTCATATAATATTAAGTTTAAATTTGTTGAAACATGTAATTGACTTCTGAATAATAAAAGGGACTGGCTGAAGTTCATGACATTTTGTGATGTAGGTTAAAAGTTTAAATCAATATGATGTGTAAGAAGTGACTAAATGGCTATAACAACCAGCTTAGTTCTGATAAAAAAAAATGTTCAAGTCTTCCAACAAAGACTCACAAAGATAAAAAACGGTTTAGAAAAATAAGATCTGCCAAAAAGACCCCAAACATGCATAGTCTGATTGAACAGCTTGAAAAATTCAAAGTAAAATTCCAGGTGAGCTATCAAGGCCCCTGGGCCTCTTGTTTGCGAATAAAGTGAATAGATCTCTAGGCAAATTATGTATTTAACCAGTAGGTAGACTAATTGAGTTATAAGCTTTCATGTTTAGATATTTCAGATTTTTTTTTACTTTTCCTTAAGCATATATATAAATATTTTTAGTCAAATTGAAATCAAATATTTTGGCTCAAATTTCTTTACAAATGTGTAATATTTCGAATTTTTTTCATGCCATAAGGATATCGCATATTTGTCTTTGAGTTATAACAGACTCTAAGCCATAATTTCAATATTCAGCCTTTTCTTACCTGTCTGTCAGCACTTAGAGTATACAAACATATGGCAACCACATCTTAATGAGGAAACCTATTTGAGAGGAAAACTTGTTTGTCTTTTTATTTATTACCAAACACGGAAATCAATAACAAGAAATGTATCCTGTTTTAAAACTAAAAGTCTTACTCACCAGCTGTAGGTATTGATGGCGATCAGATAATATATGTCCTATAGGCCCGACACCTGTTGGTGAGGAGATGGTTTATATATACAGTGTAACAGACTACATCTGGTGATAGGGGGGTGGAATACACTGCCGGGTGGTGAAGGAGACAGTATTGACTATCACATGATACACCTCTCATCATCATAAAACAGAATCAGGTGGAATCTCAGGTTTTCATTGTGTGTCAACATTTGACCTGATTTAGGTCTGTGACATGTGTGCAATGTCATGTAAATCATACCACAGTTCATGGAAATATGTTTTGTTTGTTAGGAGGGGTGGGAGGGGTGAACTGAGGGAGGGGGAGGATAATATAGTGAGGAAGAAGTAAAAGGTAATTAAAGGAGAAGGAAAGTAACTGATGGGAGGATTGGATAAATGACAAAAAGAGAATGATGAATGAAGGATTGAAATAAAATGAGGGAAGGAGAAGGGTAAGTGAGAGGGAGAAAGTAGGAAAAGAACAGGTGATACCAGGAGAGTGTTCAAGTATCTTAATAATGTAAAACAATTATTGAGATTCCCATTCATGAAGGGATGGAATTAAAGGGAGGCGTTAAAATCTCTGACTTTAGGGACCACTTACAGCTCACCACTCCTCCCCTTTTGTACTCGTAGGAGGAATGAAAGCCCTCCCCTCTCCTCCCTCCCCCGTGTGTGTCCTGGGGGGAGTGGAAACAGTTTACCAGGGGCTACTGGGCTGTTACATGAGACAACGCAATGTGATAGCAGACTGTTTGTACAGGATGACATAAGCTTGATAAATGCACATTCAGGAGCAGGTAAAGTTACGACATGCGGTTTCTCTCCGTTACAGCTGGTATCTAGTTTTAATTTGGGTTACTTTATTTTGATCACTATGATAACTCTGGACAGCAGATGTTGTTCATGGCAAAAAATATTTGTAAATAATACTAAGTGCGACATACTATCTAAGTATTGAGGAAGTATTTGATTTATATATGAATTTTGAGCCAAAATTCAATAAATAAATTAAATATCTAATAAAGCGATGTAACAGGAAGTTGTTCGTAAGGATAATCAAGGAATGGGTCATATTCTACAATGCTTAAATATTTTTTTAAAGTTTCTATTGGGTTTTTAGCCCACCATCATTTGATGGTGGGCTATTCAAATCACCATGCGTCCGTGGTCCGTCGTCCGTCCTTAAACACTTCTTGTTATCGGTATTTCTCAATAAGGGATATTTCTCAAATTTTATATGTAGGTTCTCCTTGGTCCTTAGCTGTGCAGGGCAACTTTTGAGACTGATCGGATAGACAACATAGCCGACAGGCAGTCATCTTGGATTTTGATTGTGAAAGTTTGTTATCGCTATTGCTCCGGACGGGGGGATAATTCTTTATTTTAATAATCATACATTGCTTAGAGAAGTATTACTTTCTAGCTGGTTTTTCTTTTTTATATAGTCTGCTCCATTGAGAGAAAGGAAGAGTCATTTCGTCCCGAGTATTTCTACACCATTTACTTTTAAAACCCTCCAATGAATTCAGGACTAATTGAGAGTTTTACAAACGTGCTATTGGTTCAAATGACCATCTTGAGGCGGTCCACATCGTAATCCAACAAGATCATCGAAGTTTCCCACCATTCAAGTTTCCGACCATCTACACTCGCTGGCTCAGCTTGTCCGAGGATCATTCACAGGAAGACATGGTGAAATGTTAATCTTCAGTCTCATTTTATTGTAGACGTGTACATCCCTATAAAAGACATACTTATATGTCTACTGCAAATAGACGTTCGCTTGAACTACCACCGTTCCGGTGTCGTAAACAATGCGACTGCAGCGCCGCATCCCCGACGGTACCGTATTAAAACTAATAAACGCTCTCATTTGCGAGATCACAATAATCACCGTACTGCGGATGAAACGAAGATGTGGTGTTCCTTCTTGCCTAAATAATTCTTTATTCTAATAATCATACATTGCTTAGAGAATTATTACTTTCTAGCTGGTTTTCTTTTTTTTATATCGTTGTTATTACACAAGAAAAAAAAGTGATACGTTTAGACTTTAAATATTTAACCAGAATTTGCAAGATATATATTTGAAAATAGTCAGTCATCATGTCCTGGCAGGATCAAGATTAATGAAAGAATTGTAGGGACCGCGGAACCAAATGATTTTCCATAGACGATAGTGTTAACGTTTACCCCTGTCCTGGTTAAATGGGGTTATCCACACTGGTTTACCTGACCTCATTTTGAAGAATAGCATCTCACACAACTGTAAAAAAAATATTTCAAAATTCTGCCAATTTGAACTTTTTTTATATGGGGGCTGCCATCTTGTATTGAATTCGGCACTAAAAATCGAACAAAATTTACAGCAAATTACACACTTAATAAACTCACCCAGACAAAACCAGACTTGAATTTTTTTTTTAATTTTTTTATACATATTAAATCTATATATATTGCTCAACCCACACATAAAACTTTTGAAACTTCTGCCACCTTAATATCCAACCAGCAGGCCCCGAGGCATTCACCTTTCTATTAAATCTTCTGCCCAAAAGGGAAAAACCCACAATCTATTTTTGATTTGGTTCCGTGGTCCCTATAGGATCCCACATATTTTTCAAATTTACCATTTTTGGAAACAGTCAGGACCATAGGGTATGAAACCAAAATGGGAAGTGGCTGGCTCCAAGGCTTGGGCTGCTAGGTCAAGTCTTCTACCGGTACTGAAGATGGAGATTCCTGCAAAAAAAGGCAGGAAAATTGAACCAGTTTCAAAATGTAAACTTGAATATCTTAATNTAGAAAAAAAAATATCATAAGGACTTATTGTCTAAGAACAACCATCATCTCATAGATATGTATAATCTTTCCAGATATATCATAGCACACTATTCCATGGATATCTGAGAAAATATTCTTTTAAAGCAATTACTTTATTTCTATAATTATAAAATATAAGTAATACCAGCCTCGGCAATATTGCTCAAAAGGCTTACATGTCATAATTCTTGGAGATCATCGGGATATTTTATAAGTTATTATTATTTACCTCTATACGTATAAAGGGATGGTTTGCTAGCCAAATAATCAGATCAACATTTGAATTTTTTTTTTTTTATCTGTTACAGTTCTAATTAAAAACACACACACATCTTAGTATTGTTATTGTAATAAGAAGAATACCAAAATAAGCAGTCAAGTTGCAATCCAAGAATGATTTGACCAAGACTTTTGAAAGAGATTTTGGAAAGATATCAGGTGTTATAGTAAAAGGTACTGAAGGAATGGCACTCAACAAGAGAATGAAACTTGCTAATGTCGGCTTAATAGTGTGATTCAATCAAGTTTCATAAAAAACATATGGTACAAAAAATTTCCACAACTCCTCAACATCTTTTGCTTCTTTATCTCAATAGAGATAGTTATTAATTTTGAAAAAAGAAAAACTCTTATCAGCTCATTCACTTTTTGATAAAAATGAATATCAATAACTAACTGCAGTTAGATAAAGATGATAAATAATGTGGAACCTCTTTAATTGAATAGAAAATTAACATAATTTTGTAGGATAGTTCAACATTTTATTGGTCAAAACAAGCACAACATAAGTTACAAGAGTTTGGCTAAATATGGCACTAAAGTAATACATGTACATAACAACTGAACATCATCATGGAATTACTCAAAATAAGAAATCACCATATATTTCAAACAGATTTTCAGTACATTTTTAATAATAATGATATTGGTATACAGGTGATATCAGTTTTTATTATTTTTTTCATTTTATTCACGACAAGTGATTGACCAGAAGTGCATCACGTGTCCACCGCTAAAAAACGATATTGACTTGTAGCGTGTACTTTTTGTTGAAGGACTGGGTGTTTCTAAAAATAAAATTATGACGTGTCTCCAAACGAACGCACTGCGTCCTCGGTTAATATACCTTTTCTCAAGTCGATAAATCCACAACCAAAGGCTATATAATTGAATAGTTTCTATTAATGTAGGTTTCCTTTACCATAAAAAATGAAATTATAGCTTAGAGTCTGTAATAACACAAAGAAAACTATGGGATATCGTTATGGTATGAAAAAAAAATAGAAAGATTACACATTTGTAAGAAAATTTGAGCCAAAATATTCGATAACCAGTTGACTAAAGATATATATATATACTTAAGAAAAAGTAAAAAAAAATCTGAAATATCAAAACATGAATGCTTATAACTCAATTAGTCTACCTACTGGTTAAATACATAATTTGCCTAGAGATATATTCACTTTATTCACAAACAAGAGGCCCAGGGGCCTTGATAGCTCACCTGGAATTTTACTTTGAATTTTTCAAGCTGTTCAATCAGACTATGCATGTTTGGGGTCTTTTTGGCAGATCTTATTTTTCTACACCTTTTTTTATCTTTGTGAATCTTTGTTGGAAGACTTGGACATTTTTTTTTTATCTGAACTAAACTGGTTGTTATAGCCATTTAGTCACTTCTTACACATCATATTGATTTAAACCTTTAACATACATCACAAAATGTCATGAACTTCAGCCAGCCCCTTTTATTATTTAGAAGTCAATCAAATGTTTTAACACATTTAAACATGATATTATATGACCCTGATATTAACAATTTTAACACATACTCTAAAATTGAGTCAAGGTCATTCAAGAAGATTTGAATATATTTTAGAACCCTTTATCCTAGCATGTTATTGGCTAAAATATCATCACCAAAGATTTCCCTGATATTCAGAAATAGTCATTTATTTTAAAGGATTTTACACATTTGACATGTGACCTTGAAGGCTAGTCAATGCCATTCAATTTCACATACATCACATCCCCTCATTCTAGCATGTTAATTGCTTAATAACACCACCCTAGGCCTCCTGTTTATTGCAACCTTGAATATAAGTCAAGGTCATTCATCTCAGCATTTAACCACCAAAATATCAACATCCTGGGCCTTTTGGTTATTCAGAAGAAGTTGTTTAAAGTATAACGTTGATGCCAGACAGATGGATGACAGAGGTTAGATAAAAATGTAGTGAATTTCATCTGGAAAGGGTTTTCTGAGGGTATACCGCACGTTAAACTATCCAGTTACCAGGTATATAATTGTAAATACTGCTCATCGATACAGATATTCCTATCCAAACTCACTTAGCCACTTAAACGACAAATTATAATCAATACTATTCTGGTGTTCAGCAAGGTAACATGTACATGTTAGTTATATAACATTGGACATATTTTGCTGAGTAACTATCACAGCGTATAGTGTCCATAGAAGAGTTTTCTATTTGCAGGAATTTATGAGATGCAGTTAAATGTTGACTATTTTGACACACTCTGGGATGAGATTCCATGGATCCTTATTTATGCTGGAAATGTCCTCTGACAACTGACTGTTATGACTGCTTCCTCTTTGATTTCCTTCACGTCTGGTGAATCTGTTGAAAATGGCATGGTTGAGGATAAGTTTGCATGATACAGGCATTCATATTGACCGTGAAATTCATAAAAATCATATCAAATATAGAAGCAAGTTTAACTTTTCTTGACAATTTTCAATTAAATGTATATCTCAAATGTAAAAAGATCATTTTGACCTTGCCATTAACTCATGACTTTATCTCATCGCTAATTGAAACATTAATATTATCCGAAAGTGATGCTTATAGGTTTTTCTATTAATTCCCTTAAATCATAATGTAAAAAATAAGACAAAATGAAGAGTGTTATTCTATGTAAGATTAAATTTGAACATGGAAGGGTCAATTTCATTTTTTCAGGCGTCAATGCCCCATATGGCCCCCTCCAGGATTATCTTGTGTACTAAATGTTTTACATGCAATTGTATCTTATCTCAATATTTATAATATAATATTTATGGTTATACACCAAAATTTATAACTCAAAATAAGGGTGAGGGAGAAGACGAATTGTATTAACCTTATCCCTATCAAATAATTCCTAACTGAATTGTTATGTAGAGTGTCTAAGTGTAGAAATATATATTTCTTCAATAGTACTCTGTTCCTTTGATCTTCATTTTCAAACAATTGAGAATTAAATAAAAGCTTGAGACAAAATTAATTCTTGTATGACAAAAGTCAAATACGTAGTACTGGAAGTGCGAATAGTGCATTACTTATGATACAGCTTTTAAACCTTTAAACCGAAGAAATTTAAACCTCTTGGGGGGGGGGGGCAGGTCGTTTCGGGATTTTTTTTACCATGTAGACTATTAAACAGAGAGACAGTATACAGTTCTCAAAGTGTAAAACGTGTACAAACTTACTCGAGATTATACAAACTACATCATCGACATACTAATTTGATAAACGTGTGAAAAATGTATTGTATAAATGGGAAATTTACAATACGAATTTTGTGAACACTTCGGTAAGCTTACGAGTAGTCAGGCGGTTAGCCACACTGCATTTCTTTTGCGACTATGTCATCCAGCCTTTGGAACAGCAGGCTTTAATTGTTGAGCATTTCTTGCTTCGAAAACAACTTCGTAATCCGAAATCCAGTTAAATTCGCCCAATATACTCTATACTCTTCCTTTTCTCCATTTTGCTTTTATATTTACCGACAACAACGTGGTTTCCCGCATTGAAGAGTTCCTATAAATACCGTAAATACGCAGTTCGGCGCGCGCATGTGCTTGACAACGAATATTTTTTTACTTAAGTTCAGTCTCAGCTAGGATTTTGCTTAGCACGTTTCATGATCCACTCAAGATTTTGGTCTAAGCTAAGTCAAAACTGCAAACTTAAGTTAAAATTTTGTCTTAGACTTAAGTCCGTTTCATGATCCCGGGCCCTGATCTTCTGGAAAATTCCACGAAACCCCAGAAATACACCCCATTTCCAAAACCCTCTCAGCGCCGTTCTGTGAAAGATATCGAAAAAACAAATAAATCGCTTGCTTCAGAATAACTTGGACTACTTATGTTTTGAGTTTCAGTTCGTCAGCTTTAAGTGTTAATTCTCCAGGGTGAATTATACAGCTACTAATGGTCAAAATGCCGATTTTGGCGTGTTTTACACCAAATATCTCCATAACTAGATTTAACCAGATATAACAGATATACAAGGAGGTATATCGTGCTGAGTTCTACAAACTTTGAAAGTTTCAGCAAAAGTAAAACAGCTTTTCAATATGACATAGAAGAAATTGTTTGAGTGTTTAATACATTTGACCCCTTTGACCTTGAATAAAGGTCAAGGACGTTTCCTTTTGCAAAATGTGTCTGGTATAATGCTGCTATAAAGGCAAAGAAAAAGAAATGGACAAAATTTACCTTCGGACCAGGTGAACTAACAAGAGAAGCGTAGGGCGGAACAATATACGCCAGTTGAATGTCATATATATATTGTTATATACTAATTTGCATTAAAATAAGATTTGCATCACCTTAAGAGTGGCTAGCTAGCTATATATAGCATGCTATAAATCTCACCTTTCACTACAAAGTCAACTTCCGATTTTCTTTAATTTTCTAAAAGTTTGAGGAAAACAAGTTATCAAAAGATTAGTCTCCAACTCATGATATTAACACAACTTGATATCATGATTATGAAGCCTACCAAGTTTCGAAGAAATCGATAAAAAACTGTAGATCTCTGGACAAGATTCAAGTACTAGAAATAAACAAAGGGCAACGACTTCTGCAAAAAAAGTCGAATCAAATTTTTGTTCAAAGAAACATAACTATATATCATAACTATAACGATTTCCAAGTTTTAAAGAAATCGGTCGAAAAATGTAGGAGGAGATCGCTGGATAAAAACCAAATACTGAAATAAACAAAGGACAATAACTTTTGTAAAAATTGTCAAATCAAAATTCTTTTCAGGGAAACACAACAATATGTCATGATACTAAAGTATAAGAAGTTTCAAAGAAATCGATCAAAAATTGTAGGAGAAGATCTCCAGACAAAAAATCAAATACTGAAATAAACAAAGGTCAATAACTATTTGCAAAAATATTCAAATCAAAATTCTTTGAAGGGATACACAACTTCATATCATTATTATAAATTAATGTATACCAAGTTTCAAAGAGATCGGTCAATAAATATAGGAGGAGACGGTCAATGTCGGTCGGACGATACTACTTCCGTCAAATTTGACGGGCGTATACAAATGTGATCACACATCAGTGGACAGTTTCTTATGGTCATTGCTACATATCTGTATTACCAGGGTGAAACAGATGACTGTGATGTCATATACATGACATTTTGAAATCTTAGATGTTATGTCACTGTTTATCTATTTGAGAATTAGTGTCTGTTGCTAAAAACAAATATAAGCTGAAGTTTGGATAGGATTTCTGTTGTTCATTATCACTGTGTAGGATTGACACCAGATATAGCTAGTTCCAAAGCGGGTATGGACGCTAGGCGCAGACAAGCCACAGGATGTCTTCCGATATTTCTGGTATTTTCTAGTACGTAGAGACAAGTAAATGAGCACAACAGTTATACAATAAACAATGGTGTATGTGATGCAGATGATTTGTAAACTTGTTTAATGCGATCTGAAGATATTGGTAAGAAATGACTACACAGCACCAGTACAAAATCATTTAAAAAGAAAGAAGATGAGAACTATTAAAGTATGACATATACAATGATGAAACGGACGTTTCTGGCATATGTAGATGATACCGGGATAACATATAATGGTCATATGTTTAAATGTAGTCATTACAATGTAATTGACTTAAATGGTTCTTCGCCGTGTACGGCGAATAGTTGTTGATACATTTTCAAGTGTACGGCAGCTATAGTATGTTAACAGTACGGCGAATAGCTATACTAACATGTACTAGCTATGTTTTTTGTTTTATTTTGTTCCAATGAGAAAAAAAAAATCGAAAAAATAATTGAAATCTCATATTAAAAAATATCCCAAAAAATCTGAAGAAACTAACGCAACGTATGGGTAATTGTTCAGAAATCATTTGGTCATGCAATAGCGATGCCGTAGAAAAAAAAATTCAATGCCTCATTACATTTTTAGGCGGAGGGACGGGAAACCTTAACAAAATGTATCACATTTAGGCAAGGTGTTCACTTAAATACTGTATACTATATGAACTATTCGCCGTACACCAGTTATTTAAAACATTCCTATTCGCCGTACACTTCACCAATATTGGTTATACCAATATCTCAAGAAAGAAGCATAATATAGAGCGACTCCATGTATTAGCATGACTATATAACTACAAGAATTCATCTTAGCATATAATGTATATAATCTACTGGCAAATATCTAGTCAAGACAATATTTGCTGTTGCGAATGAAGATTTAGCGGTACTAGGCAGACTGTTTTTGTAAATAATTTGCAACTACACCAAAACAATTACATGCCTCCTGTTTCAGATATGAATTATGTCTATGCTTGACTGTCATGCTTCTTTATTTGTCTCTACACTACCAGAAAATACAAGAAATATCAAACAAGAGCCTCTATCGTTCACCTGGATATCTGAGTAATCATGGCAAAATATGAGATCCAAGGGAATATGCCAGACACCAAGGCCAATCCTTGTAGCATACCGTATAAACCCATGTAATTTGCGCACCTGTGTCATTTGCGCAGGTACTTTTTGAGGCTGAAAATCGGGAAAAAAGCTTCTACTCGAATATTTTGCGCACCCAAAAAATCTGAAAAAAACCACCGTAAATCGATCTTTATATATAAAAAATAAAAATAAATATTTTCATTGATGTAAAATAATATTAAAAACCAAGAAGAAACTTCGTAAAATGTGTATTTTGTTATTTGTTTTCTTCGAATTATCTGATCACACATGACACACACGCGAATATCGGCATACATCAAATCATTTTAGCAATATTTATATAAAACATTTAGTTGCTTACAAAAACATATCAATTAATAAGTAATTCGATGTTTAGTAACCGCTGGTGCATATCTCCTGGTGAAAGACATATCTGTATTTGATTTTTTAATGCCCAGCAACTTTATGTATGGTTATGGGGTGGGGATCTCAACTGTTTCCAAGCTGTGACTCAGAAACTAGGTCCCTAGGGTTTGTTGCCAGACCCCAGGATCAGTTCTAATGTCATGACTGCATTTGTCTCTTTTTGCCCAGCATTTGTATATATAGTTTTGGGGTGGAGATCTCAACTGTTTCAAAGTTATGACCAAGGGGTTATGTCTGCAAGGGTGGGGCAGACCCTGGGGTCAATTCTAATATCATGACTGCATTCGTCTCTTTATGCCCAACAATTGTATATATAGTTTTGGGGTGGGGATATTAACTGTTTCAAAGTTATGACACAGGGGTTAAGTCGCCAAGGGTGGGGCCAGACCCTAGGCCCATCCTGGAAGCAAATGTGCATTTCTCTCTTTATACTCAGCAATTGTATATATGATTATATGGTGGGGATCTCAACCATTTCCAAGTAATTTTTTTTTTTCGGCCCTACCCCTTAGCCCGGAGGGCCAGTCCTACCATTTGTACAATTTTGAATCCCTGCCTCCCATGAATGCTTCCTACCAAATATGATCATATCCATGGTTTAGTTCTACGGAAGAGGTCATTAGCCAAATTGCCCCCATTTTTGGCCCAGCCCTCAGCCCCCTGGGGGGTCAGCCCCACCATTTGTACAATTTTGAATCCCCACCACCTATGGATGCTTCCAGTCAAATATGGTTGATATCTATTTCTTAGTTCTAGAGAAGAAGTCGCTTAAAGTAATATAGCTAAATAACCCTTTTTGGCCCCGCATCTCAGGGTNTTGACAGACGACGGACGGACGCCAGACGCCACGGTATGGCATAAGCTCACCTTAATTGGTCCTTCGGACCCGGTGAGCTAAAAATTGACATGATTTGACTACGTCCAGCTTCCATGCCCGCTTCAGTACTAGCTATATCCGGTGTCAGCGATTACAGTGATTATGATACCAAAATGAGTATTTATGATGTCATAGACGTTATGCTAACTATGACATTATATAATATCCAGGTCTAATATGATAGTACATAGTACATGTATGATGCACGATGCACTTAGTTACATGCACAGAGACGGAAAGTACCATATTCAACACAAAATGCAACTTTATTGAAGAAAACGTGGAATTATGGGACTTTTCATTTTCAAAATTACTTCCCTTTGTTACTTGTTTGAGAGGAAAATTGATCAAAATATACCTATCAGAGTTTCAGGGAATACACGGTAACCCGACATGTCGTTTTGTTCATCGTATCATTTTTTAGACATTCATGTTTTTTATATTGAACTTAAAATTAAAAACCTTTCCATATAATGTAGCAGACCACAGTATCAACGCCTGGCCATGACATTTTATACAATGTATACACTTGTATAAAAAAATAAAATAAAAAATTCACTGAAATTGGTATTTGTCATTTTGAAGTGAACAGTGCAAGGCTGCATATTGTTCATGATATAAGATTTGTATTTGGTTCGAGATTTCAATTTGGTCAGTCTGTAAACTGATCCAACAAAACCTCCACCACATGCGAAGTTTGCAAAAAAATAATGTTGAACGTATGCTGAATTCTAACCGAGTATTTTGGTTAGCATGAAAGAGATGTTTAATTTAAGACATGTTTTAGGAGAAACAATCCTTTCTGTGAGGGTCAATTTTAAGGCTAAAATAACAATTTTCTGCATTTTTTTAAATTTTATTTAAAAAATATGGTCTGTTATCGATTGTTTTTACAATTTAAGTCTTAAATACGTGAACACCTTTTTACACAATTTTCACTTCTGTATTACAATTGCAATTGTGATGTACTAGTTTATAGATTATTTTTATACATGTACAAGCATGCAAGTATCTTCAGGCTCGGCAGAAGCACTCGTCCGCTCGTCCTGAGGAGCAGATTTTGCTGACGGACGAGTGATTTTTATTGTCAACGAGTCTGTCGGACGAGTAGATTTTATGTAGTGTCGGGAATCGGACAGAAAATTACAATTGATTAATCGGAAGCCCAAACCGACTGATTACCGATAGTTCAATCGGTTTGGAAGACACGTGCAGAAAAAGTCTGAAAATGATTGAATACATTATAATATATATATATGCAATATGTATTTTTTGTATTGTGTTGTTTTGGTTTCAAATTACATAATTTTAAGTGTACATTAACACAATAACACTTATTTTGCTTCAGACTGCACAAGCTAGTAATCCTTTATCATTATGTAGTATGATTTACTGCTTCTGTATGCACCTTTTGGCCTTTAGGCACTCTCTGTAGTATGCTAACCTGCGTGTAACATAACTGCACGGTGAGTGGATGGCTTTGTAATAGTACTTACTTAAACATGTTCAGTACTCACTAATACTTGTCTTCCAAAATTTATTTTTATGTGTGTATCATGACCATAAACGCAAGATTTTATGTTGAGTGTAAATACATCACAGAAAATACAAACTACAAAGTGTTAAAAAATAACTTCATTTGTTTATTTTCAACTGTCCGTCAAACAGCTAACGACAATGACCTTTTTTCGGGTGTAGGGGGGCCTCTAATGAACTACTGATGCCATTTCAAAGAATTTAGTCATTAGTTTTGTTTATCAATCAACGATTTCAAAATACTTGGCATTCAGAATATTTTGATTTCGAAAAGCTTTCAGATACTAACTTATATCCGTGTAATTGAATATATCGTATTTACCTTTGTTGGCGTAGCTTTCTTGCATAGCCTACAAATGACAGTTGGCATGTCTAAATTTGATTTTATGGCAGGTCCCACTAAACCTTTTTGTTTTATTCGGAATATGAACTATTTCCATACGGCTGATTTAACTGTCCCTGCATGGATAGGGATACAATTGCAAATCATCGTCGTTGCTAAAAGCAGCGGTGGCTGCCATTTTTAATCATGACCATGAGGCGACAGCGAGTGATTTCCCTTCCCATAGTTCCGCCGTATTAATTACTGTGAAGGATATTTTCAAACTATTGATAGTGACAAGTTTTCAATCGATTGTCGCTGACGTCACACCTGAGCGATAGTTTTCGATTATTTGCACTAATTTTATGTACTTGGGTTACAATATATATATGGTTTCATAAAGTTATTTTATGTTTCTAATTGACTTGAGTAAATTATACAATTGGTGTGATAATTGAATTAAAAAATAACTATGAAATTGTATATATACTTTTCACTGTGGTCAAACGGCACTGTAAAGGTTCTGGAAAGAGCGATTGCCGAAGTGAGGCAGATTTTTGAAGACCATGGCATGCTTGTGATCATGGACATGTTTTCGGTATACTATCATCATTACGAGGGTGGATGCAAAACAATAAGTGTATTAATAGATCAACATGCGTTACGAACTTGAAATATTCCAGAATTGAAACAAAAAAGCACATTAAAATATATAGAATCACAGATTATGTCAATAATTAAATTACAGATCTCCTTTGACACATGGTTTATGTATTTTTGCTTAATTCAATGATTAATAAATTCAAAACACACATTAACGAAAGCATTTGTGTTTTTAAGCATAAAATAAACAATGATTGTAAATAGCACCTTTTTGACATGCTATTGTATGGAAAATAGCGACCAGACTGTATGTTAATAGCGCCTGCGGCTTTATATTACTGTATGGTTTATTGCATTGCATTATTACAATTTGCCTGTTGGTGGAATAAACGGTTTTTCTCACACAGATGGATTATTTCGAGTGCAGATACTGCCAAAACAGTTTATAGAGTTTAGTAAAATAATTGAACATTGCATGCAAGACCAAAGGAACCTAGGAAGACAGTTACACAAACGAAGAATTTTCTTCTAGTTCCAGAAAGTCTCAAATGTCAATGTAGTAGTATACCAAATGATGAAAACTGCAGCGTGAGGGTACACAGAGTTTATCCACTTTTATTTTCCCTGTTAAGAAAAATATGAACACAATCGGGAACTGATAATGTGTTACAGCTATATTTAGACCTAAACTAGGGTGTTCAGAGCAATTTTATATGTGTTAAGGGGTTTAGATCGACTTTCAGTAAATATGCCGTTCGAACCCTAGTTTGGCCGTTACCTTTTCTTGTCCTTCTGCCGCAAAATTGGCAATCTTGCCAACGTTTTTTTCATGTAGTAGGAGTACGCTTAGCAAAGGAATACCCAAAACTGGGTGTTATCCGGGGTCAGGAACTTTGAGGAGGGAGAAGAAATGCAGTGAAACTGGAGTGGATCGATCGTCGGCGACCATATAGCTCAATTGGTTGAGCATCTGTCTAGAGTTTGGAGGGTTCCGGGTTCAAGTTCCGGTCTCGCTGTTACATTTCCTCTTTTACCCATGGAAGGTTTATAGGATTTGGTGTGTCTTCGGTGGCGAAGACTTTTTCGAAGGACGAAGGAAGTAGCGGAACTGGACTGGGTCCATTGTCGGCGACTAGGTAGCTCAATTGGTTAGAGTGTCGGTCCAGAGTTTGGAGGGTTCCGGGTTCGAACCCCAGTCTGGACGTTGCATTTATCTTTCTACTGTTACACATCTAATAAACGTGAGTGCAAAAAAATACATCATATAAAAATAATGAGGAAAACTATAATGGAAATTACTTTAAAGGAGAATGTTACTTTTGACATGTGAGATAGAAAAGCATCATCTTTCTAGTTATGCTAACTTTCTGTAAACGGAATAGCTCTGCTCCGGGTTATAAGAAACTCCTGTGTGGAGGTAAAAAAGAGTACCCATGGAAACGAAAATCGAGGCATGTAAACTTCCGGTTTACGCTGACATTCCTCAACATTCACAACTTTTTCAACTTGCTATACAAATATTTTTACCGGGATGGATTTTGAAGGATTTCAGGTGCCATTTTTGAAACAATATTTGCAAGAGAGGGGTATAGCATGCAGTTTGTACCGTAAAAACGATTTAGTTAGACTGTGCAAGCTAGCAAACGAGTTGGACTTAGAGGTTGTGACCTGTGATGACTACCACGACATGGACGTCCTGAGACGCACTGTTGATTCAACTGTATTGGATGACGTCAGCAAGGTAAAGTCCTGGATGTCTGATATGACTTCTGCCCCTAATGTGGAGTGCTGTGATATCATCATATATTTCATGAACGTATGCGGTTGGTCTGAATCGAGGTTGAAAAATTACAAGAACGATAATGGTTACAAACTCTACATGGACCATCATATCAATGACGTTTGCCTCGGGACCATTTCAAATAGTGACTCGCATTTGTACGTCAAGGCGTCGTGTATCCCTGAGACCAGACAAAGTGCCACTCCGTATTCTACGTGGCTTCTCCTACAGAAGGATGGACATGTGAAATCTGGGGGTTGCACCTGTGTTGCGTAAGTTTCCAAAATTTAAAGTCGAATGTGATATGACAATGAGCCAATCGAATTAAAAAAATATATAAATAAAATATATATGAGTAACCAAAATAAGTGTATTTGTTTCTTACAACCCCTGCAATAACATTGTTTACATTTAATGCAAATACAGTAAAACGACGTTATATTGAAGTCACTCAGGTCATGAAAAAACTACGAGATACCCTTAGAATTCAAGGATAAAGAATATATTTTAAATACAAATTTTACTGTCAGAACCGAATTTTACATTAGAGCTAAGCAGGGTCCTTGAGTTAGAGTTTGAGACCCGAATACACACATGAGACTATATACCACCTCTGAGTATTTAGTTGGGCGCCAAATTAACAGGAGAGGGAAAATGCAATGCCAATTACCAGACCGGGAGTTGAACCCGGGACCTCCGAACACTAGACAGACGCTCTAACCGTTTGAGCTATCCGGCCACCAACGCCCAGTCCAGTCCTGCTACAGAAGTTTGACCGTACATTGAACATTTATGTATTTATTTTCAGTGATGACGACACATGTAAGCATTGTGTGGCATTGTTGTTTGCCTTGTCAGCCTTCGGTGATCGACATAAAGACCGCAGCACTGAGGTTGGCACAGACGTTGTTTGTGTTTGGGACAAGCCGAGGAGAACCACTACACCATTAGAGATTGAGCACATTGATACCAGAGTAAATAAGGTAACACCTGTTCCCAAGTCGGCTACTGCTTCAAACTACAATCCTATGGTTAGGACAGAGTGTTTGTCCAAGAGGCAGGTGGAGAAAGAGGTTTATCTGTTGTGTAAGAAAAGTGATAGTGTGCTTCTTCAAACTTTGGATCCACCAAGTGATGATGACAGTTCAGATGATGAAATTTTCCCGCCAACTTTGACAGAAATTGCAGATGCTGTGAAAGGTAATGTTGATGCTACAAAATTGTTGGCGTCAAAAGTGATTTCAACACATTCTGATGTGAAAACAGTGCAGAGGATTGAAGAAATGACAAGGGGTCAAGCTGATAATATTGACTGGTTTGCTTACAGGACAGGTCGTGTGACAGCTTCCATATTTTCTTCAGTGTTACACTTTCGATTCAATGAGAATTATGATAACTATATATTAAAAAAANGACAAGTATGTAACTAAGGCATTGTTGCAATGATTATTCCTGGTGATGAAGTGATTGCTATGACTGGAATCCACAATCAGAGGTGCATAAATTGATATTTGATTGATACCCCAAACGTTGAATACTGAGTTTGTAATTTCTTCCAAAATCTAAAGTTCAATAGAGTAAATTGTATCACAAGTATCACAAAATAAATATAGATCTATGCATGTTTCAGGACATATTTATAGAGAAATATCTATGGCATGTATTGGTGTACATCTTATGTCTAGAAAGTCTCTGACAATTCTATGTGTTTATTGTCAGTTAAAACTGAATAAAGCTTACTTTAGAAAATTGATATGAAAATTACTAAACTTTTATGGTAAGGTTGGTGCTGAACAATTCAACTCATTATTGATCTTAAATCCATGTATTGAGTTCTAGTTTCCTACTAGTCCACTAATCTTAACCTTTGACTCAAACAGGTAGTTTGGCATATTACAAGGTAATTGAAATAATTTTATTGACATTTCTTATGAAGCTGTAATAAAAGTGGATGGGTTTAGTATACTAGTCATTTGCTTATTGCCAGATAAGTACATGCAGTAATACATACTTGTATAATTATGTATATGTAATGCAGAACAGCTAAATGAAACAAGGCTAATGACACAGACATATTCAAATAATCAAAATTTGTATTGTTCAAATGAAATTCATAAGCTAGTTGATTTATGATTAATTATTATCTATCATACCATAATGAATTCATGTTACAAGTATCATTCAAAAAATCATTGTATTGAAATGATTACCAGGTATGTTATAGATCATAAGAAGTTTCACAGCTTCTTATTTTGTACAATATATAAACTAGCTAAGCTTCAAAAAGTCTGTTTAGAATGTTGGCTTTGGAAAAAAAATATAATTGATTATGTTAACACCTGTATACTATTGTGCATCTTTAAAAAAAGTACAGGAAATACATGTACCTTTAACTTGCAGGCCAAACATATATCGTGAAAAGGGAAATTAATGTACAATATAATAATTTAACATCAAATATTGTAGCAAATTGAAATATTGATTAATGATTGATTCCTGGATAGGTATGATTGTCTGCATGATGACAGTAATCACTTTCTCACTAATGGTCTCTGAAGATTACACAGAAAGGCACTGACCTTCAGCATCTGGTTTGCTACTGGCTTGCAACTTAAGGGCATTGTGTTGGATAAACTATGGAAATGTTTCAATCGCTCAATAGCTCTTTCCACATGTATTCTAAGTTTCGCTATCTTCCGTGTTTTCTTTATTTCAGTAGCATTGAGACGTTTTCCTTTACCCCATGAACATTTTCGAGTGAAAGGTGGCATATTCAAAGTCTGTTTAGAATGTTGGCTGCCATAACCTCATCTCCAGGTTTAATATTATCTAAAACCCCACTTTCTCTTGTTATGTAGTTGTCAGATGTGTTACCACTCCATAGATTTGAAACAAAATTAATACAACCAGATGGAGTAATGCTGATTAGAGCTTTGAAAGTGTTCCTTTGTTTGTATGAACTATATGTCAAACTTTGAGCTGATGGTGATCTTGGCTTTTCAATAAAGAATTATGTACAATCAATGATACATGTTGTCTTTGGGAAAAGCATGTTGAAACATCTTGGCATGAATTTTTTCACTTTTTTGGAAGAAGGCTTCTTCCATAATGGAGTGAAAATAACAAACATAAAGTTAATCCATGTGATGTAAGTTTGAGAAACTCTGCTTTTTGCAATTCCGAAAATATCAGCTAAACAAAATGTCAGCAATGCCAAACGAAGCTTTATCAAAGTTAGAATGAACTCTTCAAAACGACACAGCTTTCTTTTTGGGCCACTCTTCTGCTTTTGTGAATCCTCTTGGCAGCTGGGCATTTCTTTAGTACCTCCATGGCCGGACCAGTACTTCAGTGTAGGAGAAGCTCTATTTAATATTCCTATGACATTTTTAAAAAATACACAAATTTAGATTGAAAAAATAATGAAAACTTTTTTTCGGATTTACAATATATTGTTAAGCTAGTCTGGAGCTCAATCTGTAAATTTATTACTATTTGTACCATAAAAGTGTAAAACTATGAACTTAAGCTATTTTTTTATTTATCAACTTATGTATTAATGGAGGTAATCAGAAGTCCTTAACTTTGTATGAATTTACATTATCATACCCAGTATTTGTACTTGATTCACTGTACACCTATTTGAATATTGAAAATGCTAATCTATACCACTGAAAAGATTCATATAAGGATCCATGCATTAGCATACAAGGTATATTACACCATTATAATCAAAATATGCATGTGGCTCAATTTAAAAAAGACATAAATATTTTACATTATCACACAATGACTGGAATGAATACAATAATACAAACAAAATAAATGTACAAACCAAATAGTCCAAAAAGCAAATCCCTTGATGGTATTCCTGTGTACTGCATCACACTCTCATCTGTTCTGGTGACTTTGTCAACAAACAAATTCCGCAAAAGAGCATCCTTGTTTCCTAGCTTCTGTTCAAGGTCTTCAAGTTTCTGTGAATTAGCTTGTATATCCCACATGGATAAGTCTGTCTGGACAGCAGAATCTCTGACTTCTACAGCTGTGTCTGATGTAATCTGTCCTACAGAGTAGCTATGGTCTTTTGACATATCCACATCTGCAATGTTAATTATAAAACAAGTGTCCATTAAATGGTTGATATTGTTTATATTTATACAGAGTCCATATTTTTAATTTCAATTACTTGTATGAGGATATGGTTCAAATTAGATAGAATTAACTAAACCTGGTAATTAGTTCACTCCTTACCTTCATTGAAGAAGCATGAATGATCAGCACAGAAATCTATGGCATCAACAGCTGTTTCAACTTCAACAGTACAAACAAATGGAGGGGAAAACACCATGTCAACTTCAGATGGAAGATTTCTTTCTTCAAGAGCTGATGGTATAGATGCTACCTGTAGGTGTTCCTAAGAAAATAAATACACAGAATAAACTTTTTGTAAAGTTACAAAAGTAAAATTGCATCATCAATTATAATCAATGAGTTATAATCAAAATGATCTACATGATTCTTATTTAGAAAAATGTGTGTTAAGTATTTACAACCTTTTTATTACTTAAATGTCTTAAATTAATGTTTCCTTCAAAAATAAATTTTGTTTCTATTGAAAAGTTCCAGCATCTTAAAAATACGTTCTGAGTTATTCTACCTACCAAGTAGTTTTAAAAGAAAGTAAAGAGAATGACAAGTTTTGCGGTGACCATCCCCACACTCTCCGTTTAATTTCTACTTTTATAGGCTAATAGTACATCATATACTTTTTTAGTACAATGCTTACAATGCATACATTCTACTTGGGGAGTTATTACCTGTCGTTTTGTAATTGACGTCATATTTCTGACTGCTTTGGGTTTCCCATAATTGTTTCTGCTGAAAAGTGTAGGGACTGGATTATCATCTGTTGGCTTGCCGTCGATGAAGTGGAGCGAGCAGACACGGTGATGTGGTTTTGCCTTTTAGTCTTTCCTCATGATCTGGTCTAACCACTTTTTTCGAAGTTTTGGCTTTCTAACAATACCCGGGAACGGAACATACTGAACATTTTGCATAAAGGGATACCGACCAACTTTTCTCCCGTCCGAATTACACCCTGGTACAACGCACCAATGCTTGTTAGACGGCATAATGACTGAAGCAGACGACGTTGCTACGGACGCCGGAAGTCAGCATGCCTAGACTTTGCAGAAAATCACGTGACTTCCGCCGCGCATAAAGTCAGAACCAATTTGATCCGGACGGAACTCGGAACAGAGCTATTGCTATGTTTTTGATGGTCAAGCGTGTGAAACACCGACAGCTTCAAATGATATACATAATAGCCAAGCCAAACTCTTACCGTCATATTGTTGTACTATAAGAATTTATTGAAATATCAATTTGAGCCAGACAGGTTCAGCCCATGCAACACTTAAAAATTCGTAAAATTGGCGGGGAAAATCTGACGTTGCATGTTTTATTACAATGTAATTAAGCTGATTTCAAGGGGGGCCTAACTTACCCGAATTCCTGTCCGAACTTACCCCATGGGGGGCTGGTTCGGCCATTCGATCAGTATTATCTCATTCTGAATCATTAAAGGGGCTGGTCGGGGAAAAACATACAGATAAATGGGTCTAAATGCGTTCTCTGGCCTTCCAAAAGTTATACCACATAAATATGATGGTCGAGTTCTGCTTGCAATGTCCGTTTTTGACCACTGAAATATCGGGGAAGCCCTGCGTAAATTTAGCGCAGATCTATTTATATATGTCACGTGGTTGTTTCGAAAGTGAGGCAGTAAGGATAACAACAACAGCACGCCATCATGTGCCATGTCGGACTCTAGCGGACAAGACAGCAATTCTATACGTAAATAATTGTTTTCAAAGGTCATGTATGATGCAAGTGTAGTATTCCTACCTATATGTTGTGTTATATATAACGGTATTGATACCTCGTGCCTGTCAATGACTTTTGCATGTATCTTTTTCTTTCGCCGCGACGATTACATTTGGCCTTGTTGATGACGCGCGTGCGGTAAAATTACATCACTGATCCGGGTCAATTGAGAGTTTTAGACTGTCAGGTGACGATTTAGGATTTCTTTAATATAATTATAATTTTTACTCTTAGGGAGTAAATTTCAGTAAAATTTAAATTGGTATATTTCATAAGAAGGTATTTTAAACATGTGTATGCCAGTTTAGCAAATATGACATGTTTTCCCCGACCAGCCCCTTTAAATATCAGATATCAACAAAAGCAACGCTCTTTTTAGGCTTTGCCTTTTCATATTACGATAGAAAGTTGAAACGTCAGAGCTTACATGCTACACACGTACATGTTGACGGTCCTATATGTAATCATAGAATATAGTTGTACGCGTACTGTAGCTCACATGTACCCGTAAGGTTGCAAAACCTCTGTAATAACAATCGGAAGCGACTTGTTACCATGTACTAGTTATACAAGGAAATCGCAAGTAATCGACAGTACAATCACTAGTAATCATAGTCAATTTTATCATATAAACAAGCAAGTAACTATACTGTAATCGTCGATTAAGAGCCACGGTTGTTCAAACTTCAGACATTAACTTAACAGGAATTTGCTTTGATTGCATGTCTCCTCATACACTCTTTATTCATCATCTTCTCTGAATTCAATCAAAATTTCAGATTTATTATCAGAATTGTAGAAATTAGATCGACTTGGATGTCAGCGCTTGTAATTAATGATCGATTATGTAAGATTAAGAAGTAAATATACATATATATTACAGTTTATCAGGTTGAAAAGTTGCAAAAATAATTCCGTTTTGACTAATTATACAACATGGGTACTGATTAAAATGATCCAATTTACCTCGACTGGAGGTGTACAACAACGTGATTTAGTTAGCGCTCGCTTCGGTGATTCCTATTTCCGGAACCTGTACAGTGCCGTTCGACCAGTGCTTTTGAAACAATAATATGTGAAATTAATTAGAATTGATATTTTATCACAAGAATAAGTTAATCCATTTATTTTTCTTGTTAAAATCTGTAATGGTATTGGTAACAGGATGGACCTTTTGTAAATATGTGTGGTATTTTTTAGTTATACCTAGGCTACCAAAACAACAATTTTTAGGAAACAACATTTTAAATGTTTATTAAAATTCATTTGATGTGTTTATACTTACTGTAAATGAAAAAAAAAAAAAATATGCAGTAACAGCACAGGACTTCGTTTCGCGTTTTCCTTTTCCAAAAAAATGTGACAATTTCTGATATTGACTCATTACAGTCATCGTTGTAATTGATCCTACTGTCATTGTAATAAATGTTCAGGTAATATGCTAGTCGTGCGTGTAGTCAGAGACGTATTATACGTCTCTGGGGTAGGGATGTCTCCTCAAGCTGGGGATTACCGTGGCTATTTTTAGACGTAAACAAATTATCACAAATGAGAGATTACCACAAACACTGAACAGGCTTCACACACCGAACTCTTAATTTAATTAAACGTAGAAACAAAAAATAACGAAAGTAAATATTGAAGAAACGGGAACTGTTCCGCAACATCAACAGACATGTATATTGAGGCCTACGGGATTTTGCTAGATATTTTAAACGCTTGGTCATATCTTACATGCATGACTGTGATCATAGCCATAACGTAGACTATCGTAAAATGGTAGAAATTACTGGCACTAGTCAAAAATGCATCCAACTCACCGCTAGGCCTACAAGTTGAACCGGATAAGCGGCTAGAACATTTCTTCGTATTTAACGCATGCGCAACAAGTTCTTATCTCAATTCTAGCCTATATGGGGTACCCAAATTGGCGCTGGACTACGGGGAAATCGGAACTTCTGGAAAATTCTACGAAACCCTAGAAATACACACCATTTTCAAAACCCTCTCAGGGCCGTTCTTTGAAAGATATCGAAAAACTAAATATATCGTTTTCTTTAGAATAACTTGGACTACCTATGTTTGAAGTTTCAGTTCGTCAGCTTTAAGTGTTAATTCTCCAGGGTGAATTATACAGCTACTAATGGTCAAAATGTCGATTTTGGCGTGTTTTACACCAAATATCTCAATAACTAGATTTTCCCCAGATATAACAGATACACAAGGAGGTATATCGCGAGTTCTACAAACTTGGAAAGTTCAGCAAAAGTTATGGAGCCGTTTTTTTCGTACTCAAATCGGTGTTATATGCGGCAAATTAGCTACATTTAGCCGTGTTAACATTTCGTTCAGAGGAACAGAGTTATCGCCCCTCTAACACTTCATTCCATACAGAGACCTAGGGACTGTTAAACGTGTATTCATGTTATTTTTTTCACTAAAGGATGTCCCCCTCTGAGAAGTCAAAAAAAAATGTTTTTTTTTTTTTTTTCATGTATGGATTTTTGGAAAAAGGAGTTAATGGCAGTGTAGAAAATACAAAAAAAAATATATGTCCGTGTGCTCGTTTTTGTGCTATGATCGGTCAAAGTTACCAATTTAACACAATCTGTGATTTAAGGTGATTTTTTTTTGTTTTGACCTTTTGCAGAACAAATTCATACAATTCCTTCCAAGTGTGGTATTTTTTAATGAAACGATTCTAATTTTTTCACCATTTTTTTTTGCTGTTTAAACGCTTGATATAAAAGGTTCTGCTATTAAACTTTTTTAAATATATAATGAATCAACAAAAAATGTGTTTCGCTTTCTAACACAGCCACAATAATGAGGGGTCCGTGTGCTTCTTTATTTGTCCCATTAGTATTTGTGTTATTTTTCACCGTTTTGGGTCAAAAATCAAATGATTCAGTATGTAAACAATATGTAAACAAAAAAAATACCAATAATGTATATTTTTCCACTTTGTTGCATATCGTTTTTATCATATTGAGCATTATAAAGTTGCACAGCAACATTGAACCTGCTACAATTAAAGTTCAGGCAAATTGATTTAAAAAGCGTTTAGGTGCTCAGGACAAGTAGGGTTTTAAAGGAAAAGTTGACGGACAAGACGGACGACGGACGCCGGGGTATTGCATAAGCTCAGACCAGGTGAGCTTAAAACAGATCATGCATCTACCGTCTCTTTAGTTCATGCGTCCCGTAAATAACATGTCACTCTTTATACACATGACGACAAAATGGCCTGCATAATACTGAGTACTAGACCTGTATAATCAAAATGATCATGTGAAAACACAAAAATATACCAATCAATGTTTATATAAATTAAATTGGCGCTTTGTGACAGGTACATGTATATATAAACACCTAGGTCGACCTGGTGTAAAACAAGCAATTGATGATATCCAAAGCTTATTTTTACCATGTATGTCAGCCATGCAATTAGCTTAAACTGTCTCGTATTGATATGAGTACATTTTAGGATATTAGATTGTCATACAAGAGATGATGCATTCATTTTTTCTGTAAATTTAATCGCTATTGATAAACTGCCGATGATGTTATGGGAAATAATGGTAAGAAGGACCCCTGGGGTCGCATCAACCTTAACTCATAAATAGGTAAACAAGTGACACAATCACAGACAAAACTTTGAAGCACTGAAATGGTGTGTGTCTACAGGAAATGGTGATCGTTTAGGCATAATGAGACTACAATGAAAATAAAGATGACATGAGATATATTGAAAAATAACTCAATTGACGAATGGAGTTTGTGTGTATTGCATGAGGGTTATTCAATACTTTTGGTCTCTGGTGTCAGAAATCATGATGTATATAGTTGTTATCTTTACAATCCTATCCGTCGAATTATCTCCTCCTTGCGCAGACACTTTTATTACACTAAGATGCATTCAGTTTCCCAGAGACTTCTGTTTAGTTAAAGAAACAGGGACAAGTCACAGGGACTTATACTTGTAAATAGGGTACATGGTAGTTTTACTTCATTATCTTGGTTCAAAATCACCTGTTTTACTATCGCTTTTCTGGGATGAGACATTGTCGTTAATTAACTGCATATTATTCAGTCAATTACTTGGACGTTTTTTCATGTAGAGTCCTCTGACAGGAATTTGCTCGTTGTCTCAGTAAAATAAGGCATTGATATATTTCCCTTCCCTGCACAGTATCTGAAGCACAGGCCCACTCGAAGAAAATAAATTGAATACAATGTTATACTTCTTGTAATCACTAGCCTTTTTATTGATAAACAACCATCGGTTATACAGACGGATCAGGTACGTGCTAGTTATAAGGACCCAGCATATGTATGACTGTGTATGTTTATGACATATCGCGACCAGGAAGTTCAGAAACAATATAGCATGTAATGTGCACATTTAACCTGTATCATTACTATTTTACACTCGTGTGTGTAGGGATATTCCGGGAAGCTTGTACACACTACCAGAAGTTAGCATGTATAGTTACGGCATGATATCTGGCATTTACCGACAAAAACAAATTATTTGTGTCCCTCACCGTGAACTCAGCTTATACTTGTTCATCTTTCTGCTTGCAATCCAATCATCGACAGGTAGGTTGTGTTGTATTACAACTGAATACTGTATGTTTATATATGTACGTGTTTGTTTGTAGTCTTATTTAGCAAAACGATTAGTCACGTGTTGAATTAAAGGTTAATAATATACCATATGTACAGTACGTAAGATGCATAGTTTTAAACAAGGCTGTATGATTTCGGTCAGAACCGAGGATTACCGAGTAATTTTCCCTAAAGTTCTACTTCTACAAACAACGGTAAAATGTTATATCTTATCATTATGAAGTAAATAATCTGTACACATTATATAAGTAGGGTAATGAGATGTTTGACAAATAGTTAATTTACAAAAAAAAACATATATTAAATTCAGTGCAATTGCGTAGGACTACATTGAAATGCAAATATATATATGCCTTACTGTTAGTATCAGAAAACTAACCAGTAATAGACCATTATGGAAAGATACAAACCAGACCACAAACCCTAATATCAAGCCTACTTGAAAGCAGAACTCATATGCATAGGGGATTTTATCGTAGGCTTGATACAATGAATTGCAGCAAAATGTACCATGACACTTTATTTATGAATATATGAACACAAAAAAAACAGGTAATACAAAAGATCACTTGTTATCAATTCATCTGTCAGAAGTGATTTTATACTGTGAAGCAACTTCCGTCGATCGGTCGTTCTTCCATCGGTCGTCCGTCCATCATCCGAATTCGTCACCGTTTTATTTTTTGGATTTTTTTGAAGAACCGAAAAGTACAAAGTAACGAACTTGGCTATAAATTTCCCGTGATGAATCCCAAATTTGCAACAAGATGTAATCGACCTATATCAAGGTTAGAGGCAATAAGTACCAGGTCGCAGAGAGAATATTGTTGGCTACTCTCAATTTCGTAGTTTTCTCACGCATTCGTACATTATGCAACAGGGTAATAAATATACATGCCTCGCATGTAGCTCCCAATTACAGTAGAGCATTTTATACCGGAATGTTTGAATATAAGATGCATTCTTGATAAATAGTTTCGTATATCTTTTCTGCTTATTAGACATTATTAAGATTTAGGTCTATTTTATCTAATCTGACTTTTTAATTGTGATTGTACATCACTTGGTTTCATTTAAGTTGTGCACAGCCTTTTAAAAAATGGAAATGCAGCAAAGTTGCTGGACACGAAATTGTTTCATGAAATGACTGACAGTCCAACAACCACGAGGGAACGGATCCTTCATACTTAAATTTATCTAATTATAATTATACAAATTGTTAATGTCATTAATTTTGTCGCTCAAATATTACTTCTCGGGTCTGCTATGAAAACACATGTTGCCGCGACGCTGGTTGTTTGTTGTTTGTACATATTCGTTTTATACAAGGGAAATAAATATGTCGTATTAAACAGGAAAACCATGATTTTTTTTTTCTCGTCACCTGACGCAAATATTGCTACATTAGAAAAGCGCAGAAAAGTGTAGCGTATGTTTTGACGTTAAGTTAAAATAACGTCACGCTTGACAGCACTACAGAGCGCCATTTTGAATGGGTTTCCACTGCAAATTTGGCGTTTGCTGCTATTATCTGGTAAGTTTTCCAGACAAAGATATTCATTATGTAGTTATGTTCACTGCATTGAAGATTCGTTTTTATCAAATGGAGAATTCGTGATATTTTACTAGTTAACGGATACCGTAGGGTTTACTTAAATATGTTTGTAGACAGTAAGAGGCCTCAATTTCATAGAGGGCTTTCACGCATTGGGAAGCACCGGAAATGGACAAAATGTTTAAAGATCAAAATTCGGCGGCGCTTCGCGTCGCTTTTGGGTTTGAAAACATCTAACAGCCGCGCAATGTTACACGGTTATTACCACTACAAATGACCAAATTTAGCGAGGAGTCATTAAAACAATCAAACATACTGTTAAAGGATCTACTTTTTTAATGCTTAATGCATGTTCAAGCCTCGTTTTATTCTAGTGTGATATTTTCATTAAGGGTTTATAATATAACTAAAAGTAAAAGGTATCTAAAAAATGTGGCAAAAACAAAAACAGAAGAAAAGTCAGATCACCCATTTTTTGTTAGACAACCGCATTTTCGTTTGATTAAACATTGTTTTTATAAGGCGGCTCCTAGGCCTAATATTTGCCTTAACCTAATACTAGTCTTACATCAGCACCAAGCCTCGACCTGAAGTGAGGTACTGAGCCGCCGCCAGCTCCACCAGCTCCTGACTTTTCTATATTTTTAGTTTGGTATATATATGTTTGAAGTCCTTCTAATTGTCTAATAAAGAGATCCTAGTTCTAACTGCCGAAAATAAAGTTATCCCTATTATCACGCCTACTCTGTTTCGAAAAACTCATAGGAATCTTTTCCGTGCGAGATTGGACAGTATTTCCACAGCCCACCATGTATTGTCCTATCGGACTGTGTTCTAGTGGTTAGCTGTTAGAGTCATGCATGTGCTGTTTTTTGTTGTTGTCCGTGCATGAATAAAGCTGACTGTACTTTACCGATGCCCTCTTTCTTATATACTTCATCTTGCCTGTCACTTAGTTTTGCTCATCGTTCCGATATTTTATGATTTTAAGTACACAGTGTGATTATTAGAACAAAAAAATGGCGGGGGTATACTTGTAACGAGTTTTTACGTCGGTCCTGGGGGTAAGCGGATGGGTAAGAGATGGAAAGAAGTGAAGGGTACCAAAGAGATTTGCTGATACATGTATGGCCTATATCGAGAGCTGGTTGTATGGACGACCAGGGAGGGGATTGGGATGTTTGATGGTGGAGGAAAAGATGGCGGTGGGGGAATACTTTTGGGATGGGTGCTTTCGTTTATTTGTATGTGCCCGTGTACGTGTGAAAGGTTTTAATTGCACATTTGTCAGATAAACATATATTGATTAGGTCAATAATTAAATATGGCCACCATGACGTCATAGTTCAAGATATTTAAATGGCCATAACTCAAAAATCGATGATTATGCAGTATTCATGCAACACTATCATTTGTAAATATTCTTTGGGTTAACTTTTTCTCATGACATGTTAATACAGAGAAAGCTTAAATAAAAATCCTCGCTGTAGGGTCAAAGGTCACCACATTTTTAATTGTTTTATTCAAATTTTTTCTGTAGTCGATGTATAAGTTTATTCCAACGACTTTGATGTTTTCAGTTTATTTGTTACACGTATCGTTAACATTCTTCGCCATTTTGAATATTGTCTTTGGTCATTTTAAAATGACGGCAATATAATAAAATATTTTTTTCTTCAATTTATATGATGGTTATTTCATTTGATAATGGTAAAAGGGTTTCCTAGGATGTCCAACCTTATTTAGTAACACCTTTTACTTCTTTAATAAAATCAAAATGACCGGCATGACGTCATATCCGTTTTTACCTTAAATGCAATAACTCATTCGTGACTGAATGTTTCTAGTTCATTTTTTCAAATATTTTTTAGACCAACAATTAAATTCATTTTTTACTCAAATATTTGTTGCTCTGAATGCTTGCCATTTTAAACCTTGTTTTATTTATATAAATAATTGGAATTATTTAAGTTTTCAAACTTTACAGGCCTTTCATAAACTTTTACATTTTCCTTTACTTTGGTTCCTTTTTTTTGTATATAAGAGAATATCTGGAACATGTTTAAAGTAATGTGTTGAATTAACTTGATCTTTTTTTTTGTATATTCCCTCCCGAATTGTGACCCTGTCTGCAAGCACTAAAACCTTAATGAGAACAAAAACAGACTAACAGTGTTTGCTGACTTCAGTTGAGCATACATGCCCCATAATACACTTCCCAAGTCTTTTATAAATTATGTTATATATGATATGATATTGTGCTTAGATTTGCCTGTTTATTTTTTGCACATGCACATGTGTATATTGATTTCTTTCCTCTTAACAGAGGTCTCAGACACAACAACAGATTGAACTTCAATACTCCATCTAATTCTCGAATGTAACATTATGTTTTTAAAGCCCAAAACAATCTAATGATCAGACAATCCTTTAAGATATAACTAAAGGAATTGTCCTATTTATTGTATAATGTGTTTGTATATAATATTCTAAGACAATTTAAATGATAAAATATCGAAAGTTTGTATCCCTTTTAAGCTATTGCAAACAAATTTAAAAAATCAAAATTAACTTGTAAACATATTTCTTTTGATAGGTGTTTCTTTTATTAAAATTTGTATTCCTTTTAAGCTATTGCTATCACATTTTAATATTAATAATACCATTAACTTGAAAAAAGCTTCATAAGTAATAACTGTCAGGCTTCATTTTACTTCATTTCTTTGTTTTATTCCGTATTATTCCACCTATTTAGGTTATCATTTTGTCGGTGTGTATATCTGTCTATATTGAAAATGTTGTGTAATACATTATCTTATGAAAATATGAGCAGCTTTCCCCGGGTAGTTATATCAAATCAAGAGTATTGGCCAGATTCGATTTTGGTGGACATCGTAGAGGTTTAATTGGCCAAATGTCCTGCTTGATCACTATCAACACTGTTCTGATCTGATTTGGTTGGTGGCTATCTCGTTGAGGTAACATCCCTGTGATAATGAATAAGCCCTGTGATAAAAGGGATGTATAGCTCATCCTATTAATTAGGTCCTCATTTGTTTAACTTTTATCTATTCCTATTTGTACTGTTTGTAATCAGTAATCAGTAGTTGTATCAAAACAAATTATTGTTTGCAAAAATCTTGACTTGTTCTTTTCTAAATAAACAAACAGGGATAGTAGGAAAAAAATGTAAAAACTTGGTATCTCAATAAATCACTAAGAATGTATACCCAGTATGGAAAAGATATGTTTTAGGCATGCCTTAAATGTACGTGGTCTGATTTACTTTTGAGGCACATGTTAGGTATTTCTAAGATATACCTTTGATACAGGGCATACTTTACGTATGTCTAATGCATACCTAAGGCATGCTTAAAATATACCTAATCAATAAAATATGATCACTATAAGCTATTAATCATTATCTTAACTGTGTATACTCCACAACCTCATATCAAGGCACATTGCATGCCTAAAATGTGTCTACGAGGTTTAGTTTATGCATATCTAAAATATACCTTATCAATAACATGTGTTCAATATAAGCTAAGACTAATTATGTAAACTGCATAAACTCCACAACCCTGTTGCAATATTGTCACATATTTTTAATTGTGGAAATCCCAATCTTGCTTGCTAAGGCATGCAGAGTTGATGAGTTACAATATCACCAGAAACTTACCCTGTCGCGCTATCGCCACAAGTGCACCAGAGTAGTCTGGCTATATCGCCGCAGGTGCACCAAAACATGCTGGCGATATTCTGGCGATATCGCCAGAAACCTAATTTGCATACAAAATATGAACACGCATCGAAAACGCCGCAATAATGCAGCGCTATTGCAGCAATAGTGTACCAGAGACTCAATATGTATGTAAGGGTGACAACTGTGCACATGCTTATAGTTGCATGTAGTTGAGCACTGCTTATGCTTACTGCTGCTGAATCAATTATCCTACATCCCTGACACCTCTAACACATGGTTGCCTCTGCAGCATGACCAATGATCACTTGCTCAGCGACCTTTATTTTCGCCGCTAAACGAAAGGCCGATAACTTATACAGCCTTTGTACATCTACCTCACAGGTTCTCCAGCCAGTATTCGTCAAAAATTCATCTGATTCAAATGAAACTAGCATCGCTTAAATACCGATGGCACGAACAAACATCAGGTAAATCAGGTTAATCTATATTCCTGTGACCTCACAATATTTCCTGTTCTCCTAAACGCTTACAGCCTATGGTGCAAAGTACGCACACACTTGCCACACAACAGAACGGTAGATTACACGTAGTCAATTTACGTTATGACTGTAGACTGACAATTATGACAATACAAACGCGTACCTAACACAGTTATATACAAATAAAAGGACTATAACCCCACGAGTAAGTATGCATGCCCATTTTTCAATACAATAATTTAACTGTTCATCAAAATACATTTTCATATAAATGCATACATACAACATGTTGATAACTGCCCTACGGGATAAAATCTATAGCAAAAAAATAATCAATGTTATGCTGCAAATCCTTCATTGGCACGTTGATTTTACAAACTTGGAATTTATCATGACAAGTTTGGAAAAATGAGGTATATCTAAATTAGGAATTGGTTCATTTCACAGACTGTAAACATATGTAAAAAAGCCTTAAATTACCACTTTGACCAAAAACCGAAATCACAGTTGTCATACACAGATATCTGTTGAAATATCTTTTGTTACAGGTTTGGTAAATGGATTGACCATGACACTGAACAAGAATGCGGTAAGGAACAGTGATCTACATATGTTTATTACTACAAGCAGCATCACGTCAGCAGTTGTCTTAACGAAGCCTGATGGATCATCAGCTAATTGTGCAGCACCGATTCTGGGACCAGGATTATGCAGTACACTAGACCTTTCGCAGGATTTCACAACGAATGTTACCACGTACAGCATATCGTCACTTGTAAGATCAACAGATGAAGGAACATGGACTGCTTCACATAGAGTTTCTGATACCAACACCATAGACATCAAAGTACTAAGTAAGTTATTGTTGGAAGGTAAAGATACAATCTATAATAAAGAATCAGTGTTTTTAAGCAATTTGGCATAAAGAAATCCTGAACTAAGGGAATGATATGGTGCATAAATTGAATGAATGATATTCTGTTAACATCTCAAGGATGGGGGAGTGTGGTAAAAAAAAAATGGAAAAGTATACCAATCTTTTAAAAACATTCCTAATATTTGATTTGGATGATGGAATTCTAAACGTAACTATATATAAATTCACTGCTGATGAATAAGGTTTTCCATGAAAAAGAAAAGATATTTAGCATATAATACTCCGGGCAACTGAATGTACTGTACTTTGGGACGTATTGGATATGGTTTTATTTCAGTTTATTTGCCACTTGTCGTGAATGAGCAAAAATGTATGATGCCAAATAACGTTCACACACTGCTTTCCTACAAATATAGTATGCACCAATTACTGCCTTAGTACATGAGCTATACTTTTTTCATGTTAAGCAAAACATAGATTAGGTTTGTGTTTTTCTTTTCCGAGTAAGATTAACACAGTCTTTGCATAAACACGTCATTAAATGTATACTTTCATCTGAGGGTGTCATACCTTTTCAATGTTTCCAAATCTGATGTTTTACTTGTTGTGTTCAGAGGTATACAAGTAAGTTACTTTGCTTGTGAATAATGATATACAGGTTAGTATTCTTATACACTTGTTCTTCTGTGCAACAAAATACTAATTTTTATATATTTTTGAAACTGAAACCACGTGCATTTCCTTTCCACTTTACCATTCATTGCCATTGTGTTTTCCAGCATTTTAATATTGAATTTGAAAGGCTCTGAACATAGCTTACGTATCAATACCATATTTGCGCATGCTGGCCATATAGTAACAAGAATTAAAAGAAAACCAGCACAAATAATTTGCCAAGGCGGTCGTTATCACAGTAAAACATTATTATTTTAACAAATATGCATTCAATTATTTTGATTACATTAAACTCATAAAAAAAGGTATTAATGATAAGTAAATGTATAGAAAACCCTTTATTTTGCTCCATGAGCTTGTATAAGATTGATTCCTAGTTCTTACAAAATAATATTTATATTATATTTTATATATAAATCATCAGAAGCTACGATGTCATTACCAATGTGCTCATAGCAGTTAAATTGCAAAAAAGACATGTAAAATATAAAAACAACAAGGTAAGATTCTGACAAAGTTTGAGGACGAAATGACCTTGACCTACTTGCAAGGTCACAGGGGGGAGGGGGTGTCTAATATGTCAAACATATCCAAACACTTCTTCTGAATAATCGTAAAGCATCGAATCATAGTATTTGATTTTTGGGATAGAGCCAGACAAACTCTGAGAATGAAAATGACTTTGACCTACTTTCAAGGTCACATAGGTCAAATATGTCAAACACTTGAAGAATCAAAAGACACAGATTCATAAAAGTTGGCTGGTAGTTTCTTGGGATAGAACCCACGTATACACTGGTAGATCAGCATATTGTTAATTGTCTAAGCCATTATACCAACACCTACACTGATAAGATCAGGATCTTGACATTGACACAATCATGATATTTATGACCTGAACAAAAAAGACTGACTTCTGAAATGTTTCATCGGACATGATTGCAGTAAATAAAAATCGCCTGAAGAGCCACAAGATGGGCGAAAGCGCTAGCCAATTATACTAGTCTTCATGTTTTGCATTATTTATATTTGTTACCGTCACATGGACATTTCAAACTATTTATCGCTTACTATACATATATAGGGACAACATTGTTTTGTCTGCCCATCCAGGATAAAATCTGTAGTGAAAAGCATACACACTCAGACTCTTATCTCAAAAGAGTTCATGATTAAGAATTCAAAGTAATAGTTACTAATTCATAGTTGTTTTGTCATAACTTTAGCTACAATAGTTAAATGGTGATAAGTTCACGTGGTGATTATCCCACGCTTCACTTGTCCTTACATATCATGCTTAGTTAGGATGACCGGTAATAAGCCCATCCACTTTTCTTCAAGTTCATTATCATCAATACAAGGATGTTTGTGTACATTGTGTGATACATGCTAAGCTTATTAACCAGCAGTATGTGTCAGAACTGTACTTCCTTCCTTCATGCATTTCACCGAAACTTCATTTCGTTGGTTGTCACTTTGAAAATACTGTACCTTGGATGAGTTTTTGTTTCACGGTGTCAAGATTACTATAAAATAAAATGTAAAAAATCTGTGTTTTCGCTCTAGTAACTCCATTTCTGAAAGGATCCTAATCAAACTTCATGTATTGGTGAAGTAGGAGATTACAGCAGACGAGGTCATAATTTAGGTTAAGGTCAAGGTCACTGTTTATGTTTTCGTTTATGAATGTGTATGTCATTGCTCTAATGACTTCATTCCTGCAATAATTTTGGTAAACTGTGTAGGTTAGTTAAATATGACAGTATTCCAAATAGAAAATTGTATTAGGGTTCCAAGGTCAAGGTCACCATTAATATTTTTGAGAACAACTGTTAGCACTAGTACTCTAGTGACTTCACTACTGAAATGAATTTGGCTCAAACTTGATATATTGGTAAAGAATGAAAAAATATAAAATGAGTCAGTACTTTTGATGCCAATGCTAAGGTAACCATGATATTTCTGTCAATGGATTTTTTTTTTTAATATTTTTCTCAAACAAATCAGAAGATATGTCATCATCTTTATAAATCCAACTCAAACTCAACATTCGAAAACAGGTGTCGCATGCTTTGTTTTATCTGTTGTTTTCAATGATAATTTGTATTTATTGATGGCCTGGTGAAATAAATAAAGGTGTGGGTAGAATATTGACCCCATCTTTCCTTTCCATGAATGTATCATTGCAGGTATATATATAATGCTCTGTTGTGTGGTGCTCTTGATTGACCCTATATTATTTATGAATATTAAAAACACTGTTTCATTATAGTATCAATATACCACATCATAACATTACAAAACTAAATTATGTTATGCTGTTATATTTTTCAGCAATTCCTACCTTAACTGTGAGTCAAACTGTTTCCACTTTGATTTTGTCAAACTCAAATACACAAAGCCTGACCATTACAGCCGCATGTGCATATCCAGCTGTCTCACTCGACTTGTACTTTGTGGTAAGTTAAATGCTAAAACATAGATATGTTGTCTTACCACTAAATGATTAACTAGTCATGTAAATGAATGAATATAATGTCATCGAATATTGTTTCTTTACTTTGATCAGTGAACTTGGTTTATGTACAGTACACATCAGGAGTTATGGTTCTGAAATACCCCATGATCACCATCAAAAGTCAAAGTTGTCTCTCCTCTGTTATCACTGAAGGAAATTATCAGATTAGCAATAGGCTATGTTTAGCCCACCATCATCAGATGATGGGCTATTGAAATCACCCGATGTCCTGAGTCCGTCGTCTGTCCGTCTTTCCGTCCGTCATTTCGTCCATCCTTAAGCATTTCTTGTTAGCGATTTTTCTCACAAAGATCTGGAGGGAAATTCTCAAATTTCATATGAAGGTTATTCATGGTCTTTAGTTATGCATATCGTTTTTTGGGACTGATCACAAAACCAATCTGGCCACTATGCAGCCAGCTTGAATTTCAGCATGAAAGCGTGCTAATGTTATTTCTAAGAATGACGGGAGGGGTCTTTCTTATTTTTTTACATGAAGTTTCCCCATGGTTCCTAGTTATGCATTTTTGGGATGATTGGAAAACCAAGATAGCTGGCAGGTGGTCGAATTTAATTTGGGAGTAAAACATTGTTTAGAGTTCCTCTTGGTTCTTAGTTATTCCTATCAAATTGTTAGACTGATCTGAAAACAAAAATACGGAGAGGCAGCAATTTTGTGACAGTTAAAGCTTGTTGTCGCTATTTCAGAATGTAATGGAGGAATCATTCTCGAATTTGAAACGTTATAACTTCTCCTTGGTCCTAAGTTGTGCATGCTAACTTTTGAGGTTGATCAAAGGACTTATTAAGATGGCAGACAGGCAAACTGATCAAACATAGAAGAGAAAAGAAGAGTAAATATAGAACTGACACAAAACTAATGAAAATGGTACCATGGTGGGCGCCAATATCCCTCTTGGATATTTTATGTAACTCACCTGCCAAAGGGCTAATTATGGTGTGATATGGTTTCTTGTCACTTTTTCTTTAAATGGCTTCTTCAAGCGCATCATGATTTGTTTGCTTGCAAAGCCGTGTCATTCAAATCGATCATAAATACCATACACAAACAGTTCAATACTTGTATTTAAATTTTCTCTGCCTTTTATGTTCTTTTTTAACGTACAATTTATATTAAAACAAAAACAAAAAAAAACTGCCTTATCGACAGTCCCACAAATTCGTTCAATAGTTTGAACAGCTTGCTGATTGGCAAACAAAATAATACTTTGAATTTTGAACAAAAAGTTGAACAATTTAGTATCAATACAATTTCGTGTAAAATGTATGTATGGTGATACATGTATAAGCTTATCAATACAAATCTTAGCTGAAAGTTAGAATTTTTTTTTTCGATTTTTCCCCGGAACACATTTCGCGCATGGAAATGAATACAGTCAACACGTTAATACGACCTTGTCCTCCACGAGGGACCTATTTTTGAAGTTGAATAAGCACAGAGAACATTTCGAATTTGTGAAGAATCTAGGCTTGAAACTATTTGTTGATTATATGGGAACCTGACCACAGTCGGTAGATTCTACAACAGCCTCGTTATTTGACATGTCGTAACAAACTGAGGAAACCCTGGATGATAGACGCGTGATACTGATAGCGTTTAGAGTGAGTGATATTGCGATAGAGAACAGGGGTTTGTTACAAATGTCTGAAATACACATATGCTTTGTGAATGTTTATATGTGCTGTGACTGATATCAGTAGGTCTATAGCATATGTGTATTTCATATATTTGTGAAACATACATAACACCATGTGGATCAGTGCAGTGTAGCAATTATATTTCTAATAAATTGCGTCGGTGTTAAAATTGTTTCCATTGCCGGCATTGGTTATGCCAACCAATGTGCATTTTGTACGATATTGCAGACCATGGCCTGTTTTTTGTTGTAATACAAAGTTGTTTTTGTTCAATATTTTTTTCTTTGATTTACACAATTACAATTACATTGTGAAGCACAATGTGCAGTGATTGTAGTTCCGGTCGGTGTTGTATTAATACGCTTAGCATTATGTCTCTTGGTGCATGATAATTAAAGTCCCGTCAACGACACAGCTTTCCAATAGCCTATACAGTGACAATGCCATGAAAATGTAAACATAATTATATGGATGAACAATACAAAATGTAAATATATCAATGTCTGCATCCTGCACATTTTACTGCCTCATCAGCATTTATGATATTATATTCCAGCCAACTGGAGGAGGAACTGCAGTGAGTTCCCCATCATCAACAGCAATATGTACGAGTACCGGTAATGCCGGATGTGCTGACACAGATGCCAACAGTTACAACTGTATCATTGTACCGAAAGTTGAGACATCTGTTTCAGCGGGTACATACTACGTACAGTTTGTTGTCAATCTCGCTGGGCAGTATGAACCTATAGGTCTGAACGCCACCATCACTGACACTGTGATAACAATTGAAGGTTAGTTATGTGAATTGTCTGTTGTTCCTTTCTTTCGTTTAGTTCAGATAGTGCAAAAATCAATACATACTTACAAAAAATGTCCGTCCTCACAATTAAAAAAAAAAAAATATGATTTCTCAAAGTTTGAAAGTCCGAACGATCATTTCGGGATGAATTTAGTTCTGAAAACAGTCCATATTCTTATTTACATATTTGTTAGAATTAAAGATATATAATGTCAAGTGAAGTTTCTTCTCATGATGACATAACACACATTGCCGTTTATCTCCTTTCATGACACACATTCTTTTTTTGCAAAACAGAATACTGTTTTAGTTTTTCTGGTCTTTTGTCAAATATTGTTTATGACAATACTCAAGCATGCATGTCTCTAAGGCATTCTGTGTATCGTCATTGGTCGACATTTCTTTCTGGACAGTAATTCTTGTAAATACTTACAGGTTTTAGTAAAACTGTGTCGTTGAATAATGGAAATGCTACATCAGACCAAGTTCAGGCATTTTGCGGAATATGTGCATATCACTTAATTGGGGTAGCTTGATGTGCACTTTTGTGATGTCACCGAACCATGCTAAAGCCAAGTTAAGAAGCATTTGAAATATCTGCAACTGGCGAAACTAGGATTACTACTGATAACATAGCAGTTTAGTATAAGAGTCTGCAGATATTGTAACAACAAGGCAGAGTTTGGAGAATAATCCTAGCTGAGAAATTAGTTCATATTTTGTAACAGCAATGCATAGCTTTCCAAAAAAATCAAGGGTTACTTTCGATATATTACTCTCATAGAATACTATTTCAATTACTTAATAGTGAGTTTTGAATGTTCAAGAAATTCAACATAGTACTTACGCAAACACAGAAAATAATGTCAGCAAAGTAGTCTGATAATTATATATGTATACTTAAGACTTAGTATTTCTTCGTTCGTAAGGATAGTTTTTCTGCTTTTATAATATATATGTATACAAAAAGCTTGTTTATAAACCATACAGTAGTCTAATATACATGTAAAATGATTCATGAAGTGTTGACACTTTCTTAATAGCAGATAGTCTGAAGTAACATACAGGTTATATTTAAGGTATGACTCTAACCATGCATTTTTGTCCGCCTTTCCAGACATCTATAATGTTTTTATGATCACAAATTCAGTTTTACTGGTAAAGCAGAGTAGATATAGGGAAATGGATATTTAAAACTTGTAAAACCACATTGAACAACCACAATAACAAAGTACAGGTACTTGTTCTCACTTATTCACACATCCAACAAACAACTAAAAAGCCTCCGATTTAATTAGTTTTACTTGCAGTTCACTGAACTCCTAAACCAACTCACCACTGCCTACATTCCGTATCTCACGACGCCGCTCTCAGCATAGCATAGGACGCCTTTTTGATTGTTGCTATCTGTGCCCAGCTGTCGCCAGTTGGTTCAATAACGAAGATGTGATATCGCTATGGTGTATATCATTATGCGATAGCTACTCTAGTTTCATATTTTTGTTATTCACCTGTATAATTTTGAAATATCGTTTGAATCTGAGACATCTGTCTTTATTTTATACGTTACATCGCCTGGGTTTGACCCAGCTATTCATTGCGGGTGTCTTCACTGAATCAGAATACGCGAAACCTGCCAAACGACTTTTCATAATATTGGTTCTTTCCTAAATTTTGCCTTAGTTCATCGATTTTGAGTTTATTTTCTTTAGTAACCATTGTTCAGTGGCGGTTAAATATTTATACAATTTTACAGTCTTGCTCCCTTGATTTTAACAAAGCACATATGATCTTTACAAAGCACGTCGAATATATGAAATCTATGAAGTTCACAGTGTTGACGCGCCAGATAATCATTTTTGAAAGAGTGAACACTTAATTTGAACAGTATGTAGGTCGGACAATTCAACACGTCATACAAGATTATACCACTTGACGTTGGGTTCAAAGTCGTAACACCAGTTTGGTGTCACGTTATAAAATATTGAATGGCTGTCAGAGTAGGATCTTACTCAACGTGGACGTGCCTTTTCTTATTTACTTTTTAAAAAGGCATATATATTTTGGAATCCTGATCGGCGTGACACGTCTGTTATAACAAGTAGTCTAACAACAGCTATTGATCATCAATAAGCTTGGATTAGTGGGCTACCCAGAGTGCACTTAGTTTTATTTTTAAGCGTCCCTTTCACTCAGTCTCTCCCCCTCAGCAGCCGTCATATATTACCCCTGCAAAACCTGTTTCTATCCTATCTAATCCGCTACATCTAACCAAGAGGCATCTTCCTTATCAATTCAGCGTAGTATAGGGGTGATGGGGGGGGGGGGGGGGGCGTTTTAGGGATGAGGGTTCGCACTGGGTTGACCTCTGGCGACGTCATAATGTTTACCGTCAGGGATGTCTGCCCTGCGGGAGCAGTAACAGGGTTGTCTGGACTGCGGTGGCAGTAACAAGACTGCCGTAGGCTGTCTTATCAGATGTTGAGAGTGTTTTCAAAATGACAGCTATACGTCGAGAGGGCCGATAAACTTGTAGTTGAAGTTATTTAACAATGTATACCTATTCTATAGCCTATAAACAGTAATGATTCAATAAATAGTTCGTTTTGACATGAAATACGTTTAAGAGTAAAGACAATACCTAATAATCGTTGCTAATCGTTAACTTCATCGTCCTTCAAAGTCTGTTGTCATGTCAACTATCCGCTGGTGTGACATCATAACCCGCAGCGAAAAGTATAAACTAGTTAAATGAAATTGGAAAAACAGCAAAATATCTAGAATTTCTTCAAACATATGGAGTAACTTCCCATTTACCGTAAATGGTTTTGGTTTTATTTTTATTTTGGTATCTTTTTATCCATTTCATCCAATCGATGGTGATTTTTTTTTCTCATAAATTTAGTCTTTAACTTTTATGAAATTAATTCAATTATTATTTTTAACGATATGATAACGAAAAAATAGACATTTTTCATCAAATTTTCATACTGTACGAGCTGATACGCTGTATAGGGTTGTTTGGTGTTTTAGTTTTATTTATATTTGTCTAACAAATTAAGCATTTTTTCCATTTTTCCTTCAAACAAATTAAGCATTTTTTTTAACCAATTCATCGATATTTTAACGAAAAAATAGACATTGCTCATGCTGAAAAGCTGATACGCGTGAATGGCGTTGTCTGGTGTTTTGGAGCCCTCTTGTTTAAGGAGTCATCCAGGTTTATTTTGGAGTCACTTATTTTAGAGTCATTCTATTTTTTATTTTATTGTTTGGAGTCGTCCTATGTTTTAGACATCCTGTTTGGCATGCGGGGCCTATCTCGATTGCAATCTCGACAGGACAGGAAATGGCAACGGATCCCTCAGGTTGTTTACAACCTATTATTAAAACTGTTAGTTTCCTGTATTAAACAGGGTACTATCGATGACCAAACGACTCATTGTTGTCCACTTTTCTCTTTCATCTTGTTTTTTCCTTTTCTTTTTCTTTTTTCTTCTCTTCTATTTATGTTTTTTTTATATGAGTGCTCGGGTAGATTTTTCTAAGCAATGTTTCAATGCAGGTCTCTCTCCAAAGGATATGCATTGCCATCGCATTGACTTTTCTAGAATAAATGTTATTACACATTTTTTAATCTACTAAAGCACTTGAGATGAGGCCAAGGCAGAGCTAGATGGTTTGATAACGTCCTGCCGCGTAATATTTCCACAAATGTTCTTCGTTCACTCTCTCGTATATTAGGTGAAAGCCGTAACTTTCTTGTTATTGGTTTTGCATCCTCTGTGTTGATTGTGTGCTCCACTTAAGTACACGAGCCTAAGTCCAAGTCTGATTGAGCAATATAACTCCGGTACTCGCGACGGATATTAATTAGACAATGTGTTTCATATGGGCTCAGTGCCACGCTTGATTGATCGGAATATTTCCCCATGTGGTTTGGAATGTTTTCACGTGTCTCCTGCAACTCCTATTCAGCCTTCACTCCCTTAGTTTTGAATTTGGTAGACATACAACTTATCATTTGGATACCTCTCTGCCGCTCCTAAGCCTTTATCAACCAGTCAGGTCATCCCCAGCAGATGGTTCATTTTCAGGCTGATATACTTCGATGAAAAATTCCGTGGAACCACAGCAGTGCTAACCCATTTCCGTGAGATCCATATACTAAAGTTGTCTCTCATAGGGCTTCCTTACAAGGTATTTTAGAAGACCCAAGCTGTTAATAGCACGCCCCTTTCTTCGGGAGACAGCAGTAACCAAAATAAATCTGCTCCATCCATTGACAAAATATTGCATCTTTACATTTTCTTTCTGAATTTCTACAAGGTCAAACAAGGCACTAAACCAAAGAAAACAAACCAAAACTAAAACCCAAAATCTAGTTATAATTCTCCTAATTTTTAATCTTTGTTTTTGTCAAATTAATTTTGCCCGCTTGGCAATGAAACGTTGTAATAATATTCTCCATCTATTTTTCTTATTGATTAAGAATACTAGTATGTTTATGGTTTGATAATGTGTCTGTGACCTTCACAAAGAAACATCGAGATTTGCCAAAATGTTACGCGTATAATTTTCTTCAATTTTCTAATATGAAAAATGTTATTTTGATACCTAGAAAGTAGCATGTTCAATTTTAAAGGGTGGATTTTACGTTGGCCTTCGTCCTAGCAACCTTAGAACTTTACCATGAACTTTTAGTCTTCAGTTATCTCCTTTCTGTTTGTTTTTGCACAAGCACTCAAGCTGTTTCGATAAGTGAGAAGAACACTGGCCTTTTCAGTCATATACCGTTACTTAACCTGTTGAAAAATGTTAAACGCGCAAAAGGGCAGCTAAACACTTAATTGCGTGTACATATTTGTTTCGATAGTTTATAAACTAGAACTGTGAGCCACAAAATATTCCTTCATCCCCATAAAAACCTAATACGTTAATTTTCATTTCAGGATAATTCATACATTTCATATATTGGGCCACAAACATGTACTTATGTAATACCAGAGCTTGGTTATACATGACATTGGATATCAAGCACCGGTATAATTTCAAGCAAAAAACAAACTCAGGAAGCACAAGTTAAAAACTGGTCCCTTTATGGATTAAACTGTTTATTTCTAGTCTTGTATTAACCCTTTCAACTGAAAATTTTAAAAACGCCCGCTTCGCTAGGTACTTAAACCTAACACTCAATTTGTTTCATGGTTTAAAATCATTTGGTTACAAATATAAAGGGTGTGTGTAAATAGCATTTGGAAAGCCCCCGCTCCCTTTCCTCTCTCCGACTCTCCAATCCCCACTTTAAAGGATCCAGGATCCGTCTCCGCCTCTACTAAATATTGGGAAATAATATAAATGTTGTTTAATCCTGCTTTTGTTAATATTAACTAAAGTTCTAAGGGACAAATCTGTGTTTTTTCTCAAATACCTTGGATCTAACTTGACCAGATTTTGAATAATATTATGTAACAACAACAGAAATCTTTAAAATTCTGACTTCGGATTTCGGGTCATTTTTTCAATGGATAGTGGTCAGTATTCTACTGATGCCTGGTGAAGATTTCATCGTAAAAAATTGAACCCGGGTTGGTTTTCGTCGAGGGTCACTACTTTATTTTACATCGGCCGCTAGCCAAATGTTATGTGAACGAAGTGATGCAATACGGAGCGCGAAAACAATAATTAAAGGGCATACACAAGTTAGTGTTTTATCAGGTCGATTCAGAATCTTAATTGACCTATAACCGCGTTCCATGATTTCAACTTTGTCACATGTTCCATCCGGCAATTTTAACGAATCCGGGTGCAATGTTACGTCCATTCCATGCTTACAGATTTGCCTAATGGACGTTCATGTTAATATATTGAAACATATTTTTACTTATGATGTATGCATACTCGTGATTTAAGATGGAAAAAAACACCATCTACAATAGGCAATGCTGAATTCACACAGAGTATCAGTTATAAGGAGATAGTTACATGTACATAAAATGCCAGTCTGTTAAAATCCATAGATCGAAATACCGAAACATTTAAATTGTATCTTACATTTTTTTTCTTTGATTAATATTAAAGATGGTCCTTCAACTGTGCATTTGACCCCGTCGACTACATCCTACACTCCTCTAGAGGGACAGACTCTCCCTACCGCCACGTGTTCGTCTGACTGTAACCCAGTCTGTACCTACGGCTGGACAAAGGATGAGCAGTACCACACAACAGGGTCAGATATCCAGCTCATCAACATACAACGTGGTCAGACGGGCGTGTACAGGTGTACGGCCAGTAACAAATACGGCAATAAGACATATAGTGACGTCATTATTACAGTTAACTGTACGTATTAAGAAAAGGTGGCGTTGTTGATCCGTTTTATTTCCTTTTTTTTTTTAATTTCCTCAGCAGAGAAGGAAAGGAGACTGCTATAGTGGAGGGGCCCTGAGTTCAGCCCCTAACAGTTATGTATCCTCGACATGGGAGGGCTTACAGGCTTTCACACATTTTTCACTAATGTTAAGTTTACATAAAATATAATAGAACGAGGCTGGTAAGTATTTCCTGCTATCTTCTGGCTCCCCTGGCTCAGATGCATCCTGCCTGGAATGTTCTGCAAAGTCTTTCAATTGGCTGATGTATCTGGACACAGGAATACAAGTACATGTATTCGCTCAGTATACCATATTCATAAATGCATTTTGATTGAAATAGCTAAATAAGTTATCTAAAGTGTAAGATTAATTAAATAGCGTAATAGATTGATTTGTTTCCCTTTTTTGTCTGTATATTTCAATTTTGATGACTTTTTATGTTTTGTTTCTGAAATGTAAGTTTGCTGCTTGCATATCAAATGCGAAATAATATATTGGAATAAATGACAGGAGAATAATACAGAACAAAATGAACTAAAAACAAAAAAAGACCGATTTTTCGTGCAAGCTGTTAATGTATTTTTCGAATAGTTATATATGGTGATGGCGCCACCTATGACTAGCGTTCGAGTGAGTGGGGTGGGCAACGTAGACACGTGAACTAATCCAAGTGCTGTCCTTTGTTATTTGCCGTATCAGGTCGTTTTCCGGGAGTTTTTCAATTTACTTTTACTAAATGATGTTGTAGTTGTATTATGGACATGTATTAATGTGTATACCTGCTGTGAAATGGTTAAATGGTAACCAGCGGAAACTCCCGAATACTCCCGATTGATTGTTGTCTATAAGGTAAAGACATTCTGTAGTTGATCTTTTTTCTTGTATTTGTTTTTTTATTTTTCCGCATAAGAAAAGTCAGGTGGTTGCTTATTGTAAAGTTCAATAGGTACGAAAAAATAGGTGCATCATACGTGTATCCTCTAGATGGACCAGGTGGCAGCATATCATTCCAGCCAAGACAAGATGTGTTAGATAGAGTTGAGAACCAGACTGTACCAGATATCGTCTGTTCTGCTGACTGTGAACCGCCATGTACCTACATCTGGTCGAACGCAGGCACAACTTACCCAAATCCTATATCTCTGTCCACGGCCGTGAGGGGAAACGCAGGACAATACACATGTACAGCCAGTAACAGTGTCGGTCAGGGAACAAAGACATGGAACCTTATCGTCAGGTGTAAGTATTTTAGCAACGTTGGGTGGGCGTTTACATTGTATGATCAAATGAGTTTGCCTGTTTGTTTATCTGTCTTAGGATAAAATACACCATTCAGCTGCACTTTCATGGTTAAACAAACATATATAAACTGATACATGTGTCATCTATATAATGATATAACTTCTATAGATTTCCCTTTATTGCAATTAACTATTTCCGTTTTCAACTGTACTGCCATCCGCCATTACACAACTAGACACTGTTTGGCCATGCCCAACTCGCCTGCAGGAGTCTTTCAAAGCAGAAAAGTGCGCTTTTTAAACAATTAAATTAAGTTAATATGTATAAATGGTAAACAAAATAGTATGTAACATTATGGCAGGTGTCAAAAGAAAAGAAAAGAAATTAAGGACCAGTAGAGTTTTAAAAATTGTCATACACATTAAATACTCTCCCGTTACACAACGAAAGTCTTTTAGAAATTAGGTATGTTGATATAGAATCGTACATGAAATTTATTTGATAACAAGAAATTTTATTAATCAATCAAACTTATAAGTGACGGTATAAAATTGATGAATCCGCGAATTCCTCGTGTGGTACTGATCCCGACTGACTCCTACATATCATAGCACTGAAAATAGATAAAGTCAGGAACCAAAGCGTTGACACTGACAGATAAATGTTAATATATACTTTGTTTAATGTTAACGACGAAACCAATCAACGGATGACCTGATAAAAACAAAAAACAACAACATTGTTTGTCTAAAGTTGTTATAGCTGATAAAAGACAAAAATAAGAACACTCCTACTTTATTATTTTGTCGCAAGTATTTGCTTTACGTCAGTGATTCTCAAGAATTATCGTCAGTGTACGAATATCGAAACGAGTTTAACTGCATACATAGTATATATGTACACAGAGCAAATAAGATACAACTACAGGCTAAGCGACAAGCTGATTTCACCCTTCACAGGGATCTTCAGGTTTTAAATTTAATGTAAAGGGTGAAAGCAGCCTTTTTTTTTTTTGTCGGTCGTTAAATCTTATTTGTTCCATACCTACATACTTCACATGGACAGTTGATATTTAAATATGTATAGAAAAAATAAGATATAACGACCGACTAAAACACTAGCTGTGTTCACCCCACCACATGGCGCTTCAGGTTTATTGCAATAAAAAAAAACTTAGAGCAGACAAAATGACGTTACATGAACACACGGAATATGTCGGGAATCGGGGACGACATATATAGGCCAAAGTGTAAACAACCATCTTTTAGGACATTGTCCAACTGTAAACAAAGGCGGAGGAACAAAAAGAAGGAGCTACGACACCCAAGAGACAAAATTAAAACAAATATGGTAGAGGGAGTTATCCCTAAGGTAATTAATGTATCTAAAAGAAAATTAACAAAAGATGAAATTGATTTGCTATCAAAGGGTCTTAAAGTTTGTCCAACACCAAATTAAAACGATAACGAAGAACTTGAGGCGGACATTCTAAAATTCTGCATAAGACTTCGTCTAAACATTAAGTTTTGTGATAAAGACGGTGAAAGCAGACCGCAATAGAACCCACCAAGAAGTTCGGACAAATATTTAGAAGACGTCATTGAAAGTTCAAAAAAAAAAAAAAATCCTTTACATAATGATAGTCATAAACACGTAAAAAGTAATCTGTCTTACAGACAAAAATGTGTTTTAGATTAGTTAAGACCTATATTATTATCAAAATGGCAGATAAAGGCAATGCAGTTGTGATCATGCATAGATATTTCTTTTGTGAATGCATACATACAATGCTTAGTAATGTTGAACTGTAGACTTCGGCAAGTGACGATTTCGATGCGAAAACCCGTAGATTAATAGATTATGAAAAGGAGATAGATTATCTTGTCAATTCTATGCATAAAACTAGTTATTTCTATGGTTTGCCTTAAATTCACAAAAGCTCTATTTTAAGTAAAGCAACAAAACTGTACATATATTGAAGTTGAAACTCCTACGGATTTTAAGTTATGACCCATCCTAGGCGGTCCTAATAGTGCAACGCAACGTTTGAGTCATCTTGTAGACCCCATGCTGAACCTGTATAGGTTATAAGTATAAACAGTTATATCAAAGACGATTTTGATTTTCTGCGCCGTTTATCTAAACAAGCCACACATAGGCCTAATGCTTAACTTTTTTCCTTTGGTGTTGTTAGTTTATACACTAATATACCATATGATCTTGGTATTGAAGCTGTTAAATATTGGTTGAACATAAAACGTGAAAAAGTTAATTCTAGCTTTAGTAATGAATTTGAACCTCAAGCTCTAGACATTGTTCTCAATCGTATTTTTTTTTTATTTTGACCAAGAATATGTTCAACAGATTAGGGGTACAGCGATGGAAACTAAAGTTGCCCCTTCATAGGATACTTAGAGGAAACATTTTATTCTAAGATTGAAACAAAGTTTGGGAAAAACTTAACTGAATTTGATCAGAAATAATTTCTAAATGTTCCTTTACGAATGTTTTGTTATATAGCTTTCTGATAAGGATTACAATGAATTTCGAAACCTGTTGAATTCTTTATATCCTTTTATTTGTTACACGATGGAGTGTAGCGAAACGTCTTTATCTTTCTTAGATGTTTTAGTTCAACTAGATTCAAATAAGATTACAACTTATTTATATTGTAAGGCTACAGATGCCGTATATATCGTATATTTTCTATTATTATTTTAGTAACATAGCAATGTAGTAAAACACAAAAAGTCTCAAGTAATCGTTATGCATTGTAACTAGTCATGTAAATGTACCCACATTATTTGCCTGGTTAATCAAATATGTATGTTTATGATTTGTATGTCATATCGGTAAAGCCGTAATATATTTGCTTGAAAATCAATAAATAACTAACATTGATTGTTATCTACTTACAAATCTATATCGATTATGTGTTTGATGGTGGTTAATTTCAGGTGTCAGATTTTATATTATCTTGCGAATATACTTGTTGTTACATTGTGGTCACATTTTAGTAAAATACGTTGGTTATTCCCCGAGTTACACCAAACCAGCCAGTTTCATATTTATACATGATGTTCATTTCTTAGAGAGTTTAGCTATTATATATAAAAAAAAAACTTAGTATGTAGTGATTACTTACCACGCATTAATAATACAAGTAGTGTGAATTTCATGTGAAAGGTTATTCCGGTATCATTTATAATACACATGCGATTTCATTTGTACATTGTAGCACGATGATTTGTAATATGGTCAGACAATTCATACACGCCCTTTATGATAAACTACATAATCTATATGACAATGCTGCTTATAATGTAACACAATTTTGAAAACTATACAACTTAGTTGTTGTTTTTTGTGACGTTTCTGTCTTGTTTCGTGCTGTCTGTGTTGATTTCTCTTTACCGTAAAATATTGTGTCGTCAATTAAATAAACATGTATTTGTCATGTTGCTGGAAGTGTGTGGGAGTGAACACATGAGTGGTTTTATTGGGTTTAGATGGGCGGGGTGATGTATTGTTTTCTAAGATTAGCAGGACGGTTCGGATAAATACCAGTGAGCTACTTCAACGCCAACATAACCAACTTTTCACAAACGATATCGATGCTATTTCAACGGCAGTTTCTGGTAAGGATATTAACACGTACTGAAATACTGCATCGACATTTTTTTATCTATATACGTATATAGTTTTAGTATAAGAAATATGAAATATTGTTGTACTGGATAAGACAACTTGAATAATGATAGGTGAACAAGATTTTTGTCTTGTATTAGTTCGGCTTACGAGCATGTACGTAGTAGCGTGAATACATATTCTTTATTATTATTTGTACGAAAAACATTTTTATGAGAGTCGCCAACTAAACAAAGAAAACAGCTTATCTAACTAGGTGATTTTTGTATCTATGAGAAAAGGTTAAATGTATAAATAATAAACAGAGACGATTTAGTAGAGTGAAATATGGAAACGAGTATTTTGAAATACAAATTGGTAATGTGGTTAAATTTATTAGTGACAAGATATATAGATTTAAGATTTTTACTGATTCTTCCAGATATACTGTTTATGGTAACGTGACATGCAGACCTTAATGATACTGGTGAATCCGACACTGGATGGATCAGCTATTCCTTGTGTAAAAGGTAATACTATTTTTTCATTTACCCACGACTCCTGCTTTTAAAATGAGAATTTAGTAGAATACGGTTCTGTCTACATTTTAAAACGAAACAATTTCATAAAGGTAAATTTTAAAATGTTTAAATCGTAACAAACGATATGAGTACATATTGGCATGTTTCACGAGAACTAAGATATAATTATACTTTTAAAAGCATCTATTACTCATACTTTATTTAGAAATCGATAAAGGAGTTGTTTAGAGAGAAGGATTTGGTTCATTTAACAATCAGATTTAGTTGGTATGTATGCTACGGTAGTTTACGTCGTTTTGCAGGTGTTTCTCCAACATGTATCTGTTGATGGGCTACTCAAGAAAACCCAAGTATGTGGATATAAAGATAAAGAAAACCAGTGTAAGTGATGTGGAAACACAAACTATTGTCATGTTTTCAATATAATAAGAATATGATATTTTTGTCAGAAAGGTAATGATCACCTTGTCGCAGACATGTGTCACACATGTTTGACGTTCTATATACATGTTGTTATATTGTACAACCTATATACTGACAGGAGGTCCAACGGCTTTCATATTAAACGTAGTCACTACAAACCATGTTTATGAGAAAAGTAACTGTTTATCTCTTATTTGTTATAAACTTGACTTTGCAAAGTTATATTTTTTGTATATGTTTATCCAAGTGTTAAGTTCGGCTTGTGAAGTTTAGAAGATGTCATATTAAATACATCTCACCATTGGGTAGAAAATAAATAATAGATATCTGGCAATGCTTCAATGAAAACGGTGACATGAAATGTTTTTGAATTTAGTAAATTAAAAGCAATATGTATATTATTATTTATTACGCATGCTCATTGTTATTGAAACAGAAAACAAACAACCCGGGCTTATATACATTATCAAGTCCCTTTTTTTGCATATATTTCAAAATGCTTTTCGTATTTTTTGATTTGTCATTGCATTGATTAAAAGAAATTGAGTATTTGAGATGCATGGCAATCTAATATAATTGTGTTTTTTTCTTGTATTAAGGTGATGATAACAGTCACGTGATATAGACAGTAAACCCTTCCGAATCACCAATGATGTAACACTGCCAGTGATCTTGGCATGGAAAGCGGACTTTTTCGATTACGATATTTCATTAATTGTTGGTATAAACAACACAAGCGCTTAAGTAAGCATGTCTGTTTCCTCAACATTAAAAAAGGAACAGAAATATGACAATTGTATGTAAAATTTAGAATAACATAAATTAATTTATTGTTTATCTCGGTGTTACTTGTAATACTATTTAAACTAATATATTTGGCGACAACAATATTACTGGTAACTAGGATGTCTTCAATAACACTAGTAAATAAGGACAAAACTAAAACACAAATGCTTTGGTAAGAACAACAATACTGGTGCAAACGGTAACAACAGTAATACTGTTGCATAGGGTGACGACAGTAATAGTAGTACATATGGTGACAACAGTTATACAACTACATAGGATGAAAACACTTATACTTGTGCATAGTGTTACAATAGTATACAGTTATATAATTGGTATGAAGGAAATAGCAAATGTATGGTCCTCCGAGGTGAAACACTATTTCCAGAGGCAGAAAGCCGCTGCAGGAAAATGGTTTTCACCAAGGGTGACCATTAATTTGCTATTTCACGAATTACCCATTATATAGCTGCTTTATTATAACGAAACAAATTAAGGCAATTTAACAAATGAATTTATTAATTCATTTCTTTACACAATTTCAAAGAGAACAAACATATCACAATTGGAAGTGCTGTATCCATTGTTGTTGATGATATCTTTATTCCATTCCTAGCATTCAAGAAATGATTTTTTTTTGTAGACCATTCACCATTGCTTTCCTAGCATATTAGTCCATTCCACTTTTTTAGCATAAAACTTGCCTAAACACACGTTCGCCTCCCCTGGGCTTGTTCTTTCCTAATCGTCGATGCCTCCGGCATTCCGTTCAGTTAAACAAGTTTGAAGTATTGTCTTAACAGCAGTTTTTGAATTTCAGCTATACTCTTAGCGTCCAAAATATGCTGTTATTCCTGATCAGTAACATTACATGGATCAAAACGGCCTACATCCATGGCCATTTTCGCTGTTGTCGTTTGGTTCTGAATTGTGACGTCACCTGCGTCACGGAGAAAGCCCCGCCTACCAAATGTTTCCATTGGTTAAATTTGTATAAGCTTCGCCTACAAATATTCATGAGGGAGTAGTCCTCTTCCTGGCAGGGAGTAGTCCTTTCTTGCAGGGAGTAGTCCTACTTTGGGGAGGGAGTAGCCCTCATATGGACAAAAATAAGTAAATTTAGGGAAATAGGACATTTTATCGTATTGTTTTTATATAGGTTAAATTCAGTAGAGGTATAATAATTATACTTGTACATAAGGTAACAGACAACAGTAATACTAGTACACAGGATGAGAACACCAATACTAGGACACATGGTGACATCAATAATACTAGTACAAAGGGGTAACACCAGTAATATTAGAAGATAGGGCGACAGCAGCAGTACTAGCTCGTATGGTGACAACAGTATCACTAGTGCACAGGATGACAACAACTACACTCGTACATGGGGTTACATCAGTAATACAAGCGCATATGGTGACAACAGTAACACTAGTAAAAGACGTGACACGAATTATACTAGTACATAGTATGACAACAGTATCAACGGTGCATACAGTTATACTTGTACATACGGTGACATCAGTAACACTAGTACACATGGCGACAACCGTTGAACTAGTGTATAGGATGACAATAGGATTACCGGAACATAGGGTTATAACCTCAATACTAGTGCATATGATGATAACAATGATACTAGTGCATAGGGTTATAACAGTAATAATAGTAATAATAGTATATATATGACAACAGTAATACTAGTGTATATATGACAACAGTAATACTAGTATATATGGTGACAACAGTAATACTATTACAAAGGGTGACATCAGTAATACTCGTGCAAAGGGTAATAGCAGTAACACTAATACATAGAGTGGTAACGGTAATATTAATACATAGTGCAACACTAATAATGCTAGTCCATATGGTGACAACCGTATTATTTAGGGGATAGTACGTTGTTTTGAGTGGCTATACTGGCGATTAGAACATGACATTTGGGTTTGAACTCGAGACCGATAGGACCGATAATCATGTGATTATTTGTATAGATTTGTGAAGAGTTTTGTGTAAATGTATACGACACATGTGAAATGTTTCATTTGATTTCGGATCTAAATAGATGCCTTCACACGGATGGAACGAACGATTCAGTAATAAATGGAAGTAAGAACAAGGAATGTGTACTTTTTGCTTTTTAATTCATTCAGCAAATACATTTCATCGGTCGTTTCTGTTCTGTTGCCTGCTAGCCTTATCAGCGGGATTTCGCTTAGAGGCGAGCTTGACGCCATATTGTTTTGGTTAGAAACGGGGCGTGGCTTAAGTGCGATGGGAGGAGATTGATCATGATTCTATCCAAGATTAGTACATGGTCCGTATCCAATCAAAACACGCGTTACAAATGAATCATGTTAGAATAGTAAATAAGGTGGCAACAGCAAATCTAGCTCATTGGGTGAAAACAGTAATACTAGTACATAGGGTTGCAACGGTAATACTAGTATATAGGGCAACACTAATAATGCTCGGTACAACATAAATACTAGTACATAAAGTGACAACAGTAATAGTTGTACATGTGTCATTAACATTAATGTTATTATATGTGGTGTTAACAGTTATAGTAGTAAATAGGGTGATAACAGTAACAATAATAGCACATAGGGTGACAACAGCTATACTGGTACATAGTGTAACAACAGTAATACTAATACATAGAGTGACAACAGTTATAATAACACATAGGGTGACAGTAGACATACTAGCGCATATTGTAAATGTTGTAATACTAATACATGTGATGACAACAGTAATACGAGTACAAAGGGTTACAACAGTCATTCTAGTACAAAGGGTTACAACATTCATACTAATACAAAGGGTTACAACATTCATACTAGTACAAATGGTGACAACAGTCATACTAGTACATAGGGTGACAACACTAATGGTAGTACATAGGGAGACAACAGTAATCCTAGCGCATATGGTGACAACAGTAATACTAGTATAAAGGGTGACAGCAGTTAAACTACACATAGGTTGACAACAGCTATGCTGGTACATAGGGTAACAACAGTAATACTAATACATATAGTGACAACAGTTATAATAACACATAGGGTGACAGTAGACATACTAGCGCATATTGTAAATACTGTAATACTAATACATATGATGACAACAGTAATACGAGTACAAAGGGTTACAACAGTGATACAAGTGCATAGGGTGACAACAGCAATACTGACACACAGGAGAATAACAGTAATACTAGTACATATGGTAACAACAGTAATATTAGTACATAGGGCGACAATATTAATGCTAGTAAATGAGGTAACAACATAATTACTAGTACATAGTGTGACAACAGTCAAACCAAAACATAGGGTGACAACAGGAATACTATATTTTAGGATGTCAACTATAACTGAGGGTAACAACAGTAATATTGTAATATACGGTATCAACAGAAGTTCTAGTACGTGTGGTGACAACAGTGATACCAGTACATAGGGCGACAGTTATTATACTACTACATAAGGTGGCAGTAGCAATACTTGTACTGGTGCTTAGAACAGTTAAACCAGTACATGGGCTGTTTGAGGACTGGGGTTGGCGGAAACAGCGGTACTTGCACATATGATGATAATAGTTAATGGTTATAAAAAAGATGTGAAACAGGAAAAATATTCATTTTGTTGCGATTACCTATATGACACCAACACTATGAACAGAACTGAAACTTAAGAACATAAACAACAACATCTATGCCAGTCGATAGGACACCAACGGCAATACATTGTACCATGTCAAGCAATGGCTGTGCGTTATTTTGGATAAACAAGTAATTTAAGTAAACTCGACATCAATTATGTTCGAGCAGTGGGCGTACTTCATTTAATTTTGTTTTATAGTGGATATGCACACCCATAATAAACAAACCTGCTATTTTATCTTAGATATTCAGAAAAAGAATAATTTCATATGCTTGTTGACTTTGAGTTAAAGCACATCCACCCTACGAAGGATGCGTGTGTTCGGTCTACTCATATTGTATTACCTACACAGCTGTCTGGTATGCGGGTAAAGTTTACGTATTTTGCGAACAAGATATCTGGATCATTGCATATTGGTTTAGTGCAAGGTCACCACGACAGAAAAAGGAGTTTTGTGTGCAGTCAGGAATGTTGTGATGAGACTTGATTTAAACACGGCGTTATATAGACACGTTTATTTGTGTAATATGGTATTTTAAGGTCGATATGTCCGTAAGGTTCTTAAAATATGCAACAGATAGCCTTCAGTCATGTAAACATAAATATGATGGAACGCAATCTAATTAAAATCATATCTCTTAGGCCTCCTTAGGCCAAGGTAATTCAATTTTGTATAAACGGTTACTCCATAACGTAGTGTAATGATATATCTGATTTTAATTAGATTGGATGGAACGCGGACAGGAATTTGAAGACAAGCCTTGCCACCAGTAAGCAGTGCGAACATTTAATACATAAAATGAAGCCGTATAGGACGCTATACAATTACATTTGTGTAATGCGATGAGACTCAACATCCTTATACATGCAATCAAGATTATATTACAGCTATGAAGTCATCCATGATGACAAGCCACTTCTTTTCTTTGAAAAAAAATATATTTAGCGTAGTTCAAATGATCCCCCACCACGTGATGTCTGAATAAAAATAAATGTGCATATAATGGAAATGATCCGTTTGGTGTGATAATACTATCCGCCTCCATTCAATTTAAGTTGATTGACGTTTTTATCATTTCCTAAAGTCCCTGCATGTACGGCGTAATAATTATACCTGCTGCCTCCATTGCATGATCGTAAGAGGTGACTAAATTGGGATTTCCTTATGTCTCCCTTGACAATGCCTCACCTTTGGCCTTGAATTGAGCGTTCGCCCCTGTGAGAAAGGCTTTGGGTTCGTTCTGCCCCCTGGCCTTGACGTACTAGAGTCTGTACAAATAGTAGTTTCTACTCCTGCTTTACGCTCAGCAATTTAGGAGTGGAACGACTGGTTCGCCTGTTGTCAGTATAATGTGACCGGGTGGAGTGTCCTGCTGGGTGTCTTCAGCTGTATGTGTCAGTGAGGTAGCACTATAAAGTCTGCATCAGTGCCGCGCTGTCACAAGGAGACAAACACGAACATATCGCAGCCTCCCAAAACACACACGCATACACTACACGGATGCATATTGCACACAGGGGATGCCGTCTTAAAATGGCCATAGCTGGTGATAGGACACTGATCAGGAATAGTCTACCACTATAACATCAACTTTTAGATATACCAACACATTGGTGGTCTAAGGACTTGTCAGGGCTGGACTTCTAGACTGACATGTGCACTCACTCTATACTCACATTCTAGGTATACCAACACACTGATGGTCTGAGGACTGGTCAGGGCTGGACTACTAGACTGACATGTGTACTCACTCTATACTCACAATCTAAGTATACCAACACACTGATGTTCTGAGGACTGGTCAGGACTGGACTACTAGACTGACATGGATACTCACTCTATACTCACAATCAAGGTAACCCAACACACTGATAGTCCGAGGACTTGTCAGGGCTGGACTACTAGACTGATATGTGTACTCACTTTATACTCACAATCAAAGTATACCAACACACTGATGTTCTGAGGACTGGTCAGGACTGGACTACTAGACTGACATGGATACTCACTCTATACTCACAATATTGGTAACCCAATACACTGGTAGTCTGAGGAATGGTCAGGGCTGGGCATTTATATTGAAATGAATACTCACTCTATACTCACAATCTAAGTAACACAAAACACTGGTAGTCTTAGGACTGATCAGGGCTGGACTAAAAGACTGACATGAATACTCACTCTATACTCACAATATAGGTATACTGACACACTGGGGGCTGAGAACCAGTCAGACTGGAACATTTTTATATACTAACAATTAAGGTAAACCAATACATTGGTGGTCTGAAGACTGGTCAGGTCAGGACTACTAGACTGACATGTAAACACATGTTATACTCACAATTTAGGTATACCAACAAACTGGTGGTCTGAGAACTGGTCAGGGCTGGACTACTAGATTGACATGTATTCCGTCTTTTCGTAATGTTAGAGCTATCTTATCTTGTGAGCAGGTATTGACTGTTACGTCATTGGTTTGTGTGAACAATTTACGTCATTTTCTCAAAAATTGATGACGTTACTCTCATAAACAAATGACGTTACAATCAATACCTGCTCACAAGAGAAGATGACTGCAAAGCCGGACTATACTCTGTATACTCACTATCTAGGTACATGTAGCAACACAATGGTGGTCTAAGGACTTGTCATGGCAGGGCTACTAGGGTAGCAGAGCACAGTATACATGGCTTGATCCTTAAAATAAAGGGCATGTCTCAGATAAACATGGATAGCGGATTTATCCTGCACAACATATATGTTTAAACTACATTTTGAATACATTTTTTTTAGAAGATTTGTTTTTTCAACAAGTGATTTTTTTAAGATTTTGGACCTGTGCAAACATGGTTACCACATCAAAAACGCAAAAAATCCATAAAAGCATGATTTCTAACCTAAAATTTGACCAACGCAAGTAGCATTTTTTTCTTAAAACCTGTCTTTAACTGAATATCACCTACTCGGTAACAGAAATACTCACGTTTTAGCATAGGTCGTTCAACTGGATTTTTCACGATATTTACACATGTGCTGAGTACAAAATTAGATTACATGAAAAGCCAGCTTTTCTTGTGTAGACACAGATTTGTGAATGGCCAAAAATGTAGTCTCAAACCGAATTCGATTTCTGTTTTAAATGTGAAGCCCACATAGTCCACTTAATCATGTATACGCCAATGGTAGGGCTGATTTTGTTTTTACTTTGATACATGTAATATTACATGGGTTGTTCATTGTACAAAAATATCCCCCATGGTCATCACTTTCTTTTTCCCAACATTTAATTAAAACCTTTTAAATGTCTGGAAAATGACACAATGAACAAAACGAAGTATCCGTTACTTTAAGAGTGGCCGACTAATATGATTTTTTCTGACAGGTGAATTTTTACCAATTCTGCTCTTAAACTACCAACAAAAAGAGGTAATCAGAAAAATGAAAGCTTAAATAGGTTTGTAGTTTTCATGAATACAATTAATTTTTTGGTGAAATATGATGCTTTGAGATCATGTGCATGTGAAAAACAAAACAGTCCAGTGATACTATGATGTTTCTGTCTTGTTTGATGACGTCATAGTAGCTGTGATGTGATCATAGCTATGACGTCATCAATGGGCATATATGACATCATCAAGGCTCACTGATATCAAAATGAACACTAAATGCCTTACAGAAACTCAAACCTAAACAAAAATGTATTATGTTATATTAGGAAAGTTGTTTTTTTCATTTTACATGCTAAATACTTAAATTAAGGCGATGCAAAAACGATAAATATGGACATACACATTATTGTTATTCCTCTATTAATTGAAATATACGTGGAGATGGCGATGAATGAAAAATCGCAAATACATCAGTGTGTTAAAGCTATTTGATTTAAAGTAACAACCAAAACATCCACAAAAATAAAGACAAGATTCCTTTTAGTTCAATGTAATTCAAAATTGTACCTTTATAGTCGTAACAGTAAATGTTTTAAACGAATTTTTAAAAATATTATAATCTACGTCTAATACGTTATAGAGTTATATAAATAAGACTCAATCCCAACCAGGTGCTTGTCTTTTGTATTTTGAAAGACGGTGGAACACAAAGGTTGAAATACCTTCACGTTTACGAAATTGGAAACACTTGCTAAAAGACGTACTCAAAAATACAGCTATTTCTTTTCTTTCTATAAAAATGCTTAACAAACAAATTATGTATACGATCTTGGGCCATTAAGTCTCTGACCGAACTGATGACGGCTTAAGAAATCATTCAAAATATTTCTTACAATAGACTAACTGCAAGTATATTTTGTCGCATCATACGGTATTTGATGAATTTTACTTGACGGCGATTGACCATCCTAAAATGAAAATGAAATTTATCTTAACTTCTGAGCCACTTCACTTGTGTATGTGTTTAATGTGTGTTTTTATGTTAGCGAGATGGCCTGGATAAGTCCGGAATATATTCTATGTTGGCGGTAAAATATGTCTGAACAAAAACCTTTTAAACGCTTTAGTTTGAGTAAAATGCACACCTAACTAATTGTCTAATGTAGGTAAAATGAACCGCTTTATTGCTATGCAATCGATGAATTATATCCCCAGCTAATAATCGTATCTATATTTAATTTATTGATATCATGTATCAGATACAGTAGTAAACAAAAGACTACTTAGTGACAATGGTCATAGGCTGTGTTTTATGACATATTAAAATTAAGCACTTTAGGAAAACTATGTCAACATTAGAACGTCAGTCAACTCAAGTTGAATAGAGGCGGAAAGCAGCATACACCAAACTTTTTTTTATTCAGAAATCACGTTGAGCTACGCTAAAGATCAGATTACAAAAGAAGTCGATAGTCATCATGGAGAACTTCATAGTTGTAATATAATCTTGATTGCATGTATAAGGATGTTACATCTAATCACATTACACAGAAGTACAGTATGATGTTTTATTTCACGTAATTCTATAGCATCACATACGGCTTCTTTTCGTGTATTAAATGTAAGCACTAATTAATTTCGGCAAAATGCCTGTCCGCGTTCCATCATATTTATGCTTACATGACTGAAGGCTATCTGTAGCATATTTTAAGAGCCTTACGGACATATCGACCTTAAAATACCACATTACACAATCAAACATGTCTATATAACGCCGTGTTTAAATCTAATTTCATCACAACATGTCTGACTGCACACAAAACTTCGTTTCAAAGTGATCCATGCTGTTGTGGTGACCTTTTACTGATGCAAACAGTGACCCAAATAGCTGGTTTCAAAAGTCGTTAATTTGACCCGCATACCGAGCAGGTGTGTAGGTAATACAATAGGAGCAGAGCGGATATACGCCTCTTTCGTAGGAGTGATGTGCTTTTTTACTCACGGCCAACAACAATCAAATGAATCTATTTGTCAATATCTTAGCAAATAGCTTTTTTTAATTATGGGTGTACATATTCACCATAAAACAAATGTTGTAATGACGTCCACTGCTCGATCATTATTGTTGTCAAATACTTAAATACTTGACATGGTACGACGTTTTACCGCTTGTGTCCCATCTACTGGCAGATATGTTATTATTTATGTTATCATTTTCATAGTGTTGTTGTCATTGATGTAATCGCAACACAATAAACCTTTGTACTGTTTCACAACGTTAGTATAAGCATTAGCTATTGCCATCATATGTGCTAGTACTACTGCCTCCGCCCTTGTAACCCAGTCCCTAAACAACCTAACTGAACCTGTTCTAAACATCATTTCAAGTATTGCTACTGCCACCCTAATATAATGGCTGTCACCTTATATACTGGTACTACCGTATTCACCGTATATTACGATATCACTGTTGTTCACCTCAGTTATAGTATTACGGTTGTCATCCTAAAATATAGTATTCCTGTTGTCACCCTATGTTCTGGTTTTACTGTTGTCACACTATGTGCTAATATTAGTGTTGTCACCCTATACACTTGTATAATTGTTTTCACTATATGTACTAGCATTACTGTAAATGACCCATCTACTAGTATTATTGATGTCACCCTATGCACTAGTATAGCTGTTCCAACCCTATGTACTAGTATTACTGGTGTCACCCTATGTACTAGTATTACTGTTGTCACACTGTGTACTACTATTTCTGTTGTCACCATATGTACTTGTTTGACTGTTGTCATCATATTTGCTATAAGTTATGCTGTCACCCTATGTACCAGTAATACTGGTGTCACCCTATGCACTAGTTTAACTGTTGTGCCCCTGTGTACTAGTATTACTGTTGTCACCATATGTACTAATATTACTGTTGTCAGTGTATATGTACTAGCATTACTGTTGTCACCCTACATGTGTGTACCATTATTTCTGTTGTCACCATATGTACTTGTTTGACTGTTGTCATCATATTTGCTATAAGTTATGCTGTCATCCTATGTACCAGTAATACTGGTGTCACCCTATGCACTAGTTTAACTGTTGTGCCCCTGTGTACCATTATTACTGTTATCACAATATGTACTAATATTACTGTTGTCAGTGTATGTACTATCATAACTGTTGTCACCCTACATGTGTGTACCATTATTACTGTTGTCATCCTACATGTGTGTACATTTATGATAAAATGTAATGCTTAAAACTAAATTGATTTATTTAAGCACAAAAAATGCAAATCATGCTTATATTATTGGTGGGCTAGTACCTCAGCTTAGCTGAACATAGGACTGTCAGAGTTATCTCCCCTATAACTTTCTATCTCAGAATTCATGGTAAGCACAATCATGTTTTTGTAAGAACAAATTTAAAGCTTTTGTATCTAAATTTTCGCTATTTTCCCATCCACTCACTCCACATCTGCAAACTGTATGCATTTTGAACTGCTGGAATTTGTATTGTATATTTCAGTTTTTAACATTGGCTGTAACGGATTGATTGAGGTCTCACTGTGAAGAAGCCCTGTATGTGTGCAGAAGTGTGGTAACATTGGTAACGGTCTTCAGTAATTTCCAGATGTAGTTGGCGGTCTTTTGGGGCAACACAAATACCGCTTCAGTGCAATTTGTTTACCTTATTGACCAGTTGTCATTCAATGAACAGTTTACTTGAACTAAGTTTGTGAAGTTACAAATTGCTTTTGCAATTTACAGTGTAATAGCATAATTACTTTGATGTGTACAGCTGTTCCCAGTGTTCACTTGAATTTCAAATATTCCCAATGCGATCAATTATTGTCGAAGAAGTAAAAGTGGGAAACATGAGGTGTACATCTGTGTTCACTTAATCTGTCCTTCAAATTGCAATTGTCAAAAGTTTTGCAACTTTGCACAAGTTTGATCAAGTTGAACTGTAGTTATCTCAGTTTGATTTGCCTAGTGACTCTAAATAAGAGTCGGTAACCACATTTGTATGGAGCCGTTGCCATGTAATCGCCAAACCTTCAAAAATAGAAATAAACATAGTATCTAATTTTGTGTTTGCGGTTTTTTGTGTGTGTCTTTGATAACTGTTGACGGTTGGGCTGGACTATTGCATTGCCATTAACACACTCTTTACTGAAAATCTAAGTTAACCAACACACTGGTGGTCTGAAAACTGGTTAGAGCAGAACTTCTAGACTGACATGTTTACAAAATATTTACTCTCACTCTAGGTATACCAACACACTGATGGTCTGATCACTGGTTAGAGCGGAACTACAAGACTGACATTATACACACTCTTAACCCAAACTCTAGGTAAACTGACCTACTGGTGGTATAAAAGCTGGTCAGGGTTCGTCTACAAGAATGATATGTATACACACTATATTCTCACCAACTAGGTATACCAAAACACTGGTGGTCTGAGGACTGGTTATTGCGGATCTACTAAACTGACATGTTGACACACTCTATACTCACAATTTAGGTATACCAACACACTGTTGGTCTGTCCTGGCCCACATTTGTATTCATATATAAATAGTGTTGATATTTTTAGGTATAATTGTTCAACTGCTCGGCCAGGTAGCCGATGATCCCGATCGCTTCTAGTCATAATTCAGATTCAAACCGTGCACACACTCTACCAGGGGGGCACGTTACATATAGATATTACAATAGAAGTAACTGACCATGATATAATACCACCAGTACCAGGACACTGTAGTGTTCATATCCCTCCCTGTCTGGTATACACTGAACTGGCTGACGTCACATCTATACAAAAATAAAGCTATACTTATACCAATAGATGTAACTGACCATGATCTAGTACCACCGATATCAATACACTGTAGTGTTACTGTTCCTCCTTGTCTGGTGTACACTTGGCTAGTTGCATCACATCTGAGGAAAAAAAACTATACTTATAACAATAGAAGTAACAGCGTATGATACAATGCTACCAGTATCAGTATACTGTAGTGAAACTGTCCCTCCCTGTCTGGTGTGCAATGGGCTAGCTGACGTCACACCTAAGGAAAAATACCCTTTCTCGTCAAAATATTGCAATGCTTTAAATGTGTTGAAGAATATGGTGACGTTATTTACGTCACATCTTATGATTTTATGACGTCATGTGACTTTTTCGTCACATGGTGGTGAATTTGGTGGTGAATTTGGGTGCATGGAGAATTTGCCTGCACTAACGTTATATGTTCGCATCAATAATACGGCCTCTTGTAATACAGATTGATTTGTAATTAATATGTTTTTAATGCCTCAATTTAGTGAGGTACCAGTGTTGGTAAAATACATAGAGGCCATCTAACATTGTCTTCAGTAATACCATATATATTTCATGAGTGTGGCTAAGATTGTGGTATTTTAAGGTTTGAGATATATCTGTTTATCATGTACCTTTAAGATTATATTTGAACAGCAATTGTTCCATACTCCAATAAGTAATAAAAACACTGTGTTTACCTAATATGTACGTTTTATTACATTCGCTTTTATTATTTCAAACTATGAAACACAATTCTGTTCACATAAAAAAAAAGTACATCGTCCTGAAAACAAATTTAATTGAACAGCATTTTTCGTGGGAAAGGTGATGCGTTGTCAATGGTAACGGTATACACAGTTGAGCAATAAGCAAATTGTTCCACTTTGCATATTTTTGATAACATGTTACGTACCAGAATGTTTAACAAGCCCTTATTCTCTTAAAAATGAAAGAAGATCTTCATACCACAAGAAACACAAATACCGTGTAAAATATTATGAGAACTTCTCTTTACACAACCATTTTTTTTCTATGTGACGTTTCGATGACAAGTACGATGTGTACACTGTCACCTTCATTGGACAAATGACCAATGAAGCGTATGCACACAAAGGTGCAACATGTGTACGAGTTGTCCATAACATCGATGTCGATTTCGGCTACGGTGGGAACGTATGTACAATAGTTGTTTTATCTGTACAGAAATGACTCAATTCAGCTACGCTTTGTTAACACTTGGTCATAGATGTGCGAGAGTATTTGAGCCCCCTCGTCTCGATTTGTTGAGACAGTTTGTTGTGTTGTTTTTTTATTATTCCAGAACCCTTATTTAACTTAACAGTGTGATGTATTTGTTGATAAGTTGAAAGTTATAAACACAATTTATTTAAAGATTAACTTGAATAACAAAAAAACGGAATGTACTCTAAATAAACCGCGAAGCGGTTTATGATGTGAGTACAATCCGGTTTTTTGTTTTATAGCTCCAATATGAAAAATATATTCAAGTTAATCTTTACAATTTAATATACTATTCACAATCCCTGTGGAAATCCACTGCTATTGTCGGACTCTTTTCTTTTAGAAATCATTGCGCTGCTGTATCAGCCAATCAAAAGCGACGTTTTTGTACGTGATTGGCTGATAACATAACTGTTTAAGCCAATGCAAATGCTTGTTACAATCAAGATTAGATGATTAAATAATGCTAACCTGCATAGTCTACTGACGTCCTAAAACAAATGTTAACTGTGTAATTGAACTATATTTCCCCCCAGAGAATAGCTCCCCCATGATAGGTTACATCATTACGAGATGCTTTATAAATTCAATAACGATGGATCAGTACGAATGTATCTAGAATGTCTTTTTTATCCCTTTTTCCTCTCGTAGATCTTTTTTGTATATTAATCGCTGACACATTATATCAAACTGTCTTGCTTACAGTCCCTCCTGATATCCACGTGAGCTACACTAACGTGTGTCCCTGGCGGTAAACAGGACACCTACCAGAGTGGTGGTGACACACAGCAGAAAAACGGTACAGAGATACGACAGTTGACCGGAAGTTCCAGTCCACCACAGTCTGTCCTGATCTTGCCTGACCCCAGTGTTACCAGACGGTATGAGAACACTTGGTATTACATTTATCTTGCCGCAAACGGCATCCCAGACTCGTCCTACTATAAGTAAGGCTCTGTGTTCTTTGTAGTAGAAGGTACGTACATATCATTTCTTGAATTACATTTTTTTCTTTTTTATTGCCATTTTTAAGAGAAATATCTTCTAACTAACAGTAAAATGTCTACGACCCAATTACAAAAGCTATTTTCGATCATTGAACCACAGCGTTTTGATTTTCTTATCACTTTTTATCGTTTATGACATTCATATACTTGTCCGTCACATAATGATCTGTATATACTACCTCATCACGGACAAACAAATAACCGCTCATCAGGCACAACATCCGGCCAGCACGCGCCATATCTACCCGGGAAACGCCATATCCGTTTTACTTTTGGTTCAACACTTTTCAGGAAAAGAACTACCAAACTGAAAGTGTACACACTACATATCCAACTGTGTTTACTATTCTGTTTATTTTGTTGTATTTAAGGTAGAATGTGGTTATAGTTAGATTCACGAGATATACATTTTCTGTGAGGTTGTTTCTGCTGATGATTTTTGATGTTATAGAACAGTGTTTGATAATAAAAAGTCACAATATAAAAAAATCAACATCTTACTCCATAACAACCCTCAACCCCCTTGCAGACATGAAAGGTTGATATGGAGTGTGATATATGAAAGGTCACATCATAACCTTTAAATGTTACCCGTTATAGCGGGATGTAATCATTACTGACAATACATATAAGTTTGGCATGACGAAGCGCAAGCACTACTCATAATTAAAAGTTTTCTCTTAAGACGGATCGTAATCGATTTGATAAAAGGGCATGTAAAACAAAACAAAATAAAAATTCATCATGAAGATTTATTAATAGAATCAATAATTAAAAGAGAGGAACGTTGTGTTGATGTTTTATTATTTAACAACAGTTTTATGTTGATGTAGAAAAAAGGCGATAAAATGAGGTGTTTTACCTAATTACACGATACAAAAATCCACTGCATCGTGAGAATTTAAATGACTTGTTGCTGTATGGTGACATCTTCATCACCATAGACATCAAAATGAAACCAAGCAAAAGTAATGCCTTACATCCCAAGATTCGTATTGCTGCTGCAATATATGATATTACAATTTCTACTCAAGTCAGAATCAATGCATTTACCAAATGTTATCCGTTTAATCTGCCGATGAAAATGACCACATTAACATCGCCTATGCGTATGAATACATATTTTAAGATTTTGAGAAGGAATATAACTATTGACATTTTAGCACGTGGGACCGGAAGTTCCAGCCCCTTACAGTTTGTCCTGACCATGCCTAACCCCTGTGTTACCGGACGGTTTTAGGACACGGGGTACTATGTATGTGAAGCCTCCAACAATATACCAGACTAGTCCTTCTATAGTTCCGGTTCTGTTTTCTTTACTGTAGAAGGTAAATAACAACATCCGAATATTGTTCTTCTTTAGATCCGACTCTGTTTTCGATGCAATAAGTACATAAAAACAAGACAATTAAATGTGTTCAATCTGTTTCTCTGCTAAGCTTATAATCTATAATAAATAGTAACCAAATATGAAAAACATGCTAATGGGTTACCCGACAAATCCGTTTTTTTTAATTATTTGATTGTTTATGTATTTTACATGATTAAAATTCCTAGACTTTTGTTCGCCAAACTATTAGTATTTACGTCCTTCTAACATGTAAATATCTACAGCCTACCCTGTTTTGGAGTAAATTACTTATATTCGTATTACATTTCATATGTCAGCTTCTCTTGTGGTAGTAACCGATAATATTGTTGTCAATGCTCAGATTGGGAACAATGTTACTATTGAGGTAGAGATTCACAGCCGACCAGCAGTCAGCTCCAGTGACGTCACGTGGACCAGGGGTCCAGGAAGAATACTTTACCCCGACAAATATGTCGTCGCCCTAGGTTGCAGGTATTTACTGATTTTATTATATTATGAAGATGTAAATGTCAAAGGTTATATCGCCGCACTGTCAACCAATACATTGACGGAAGAGGACTTCGGTGATTATACCGTGACAATAGAAAGCAGTCTGGGGACCACGAACCATACCGTAGCAATGTTCATAGCAGATAATTCGTGTAATGAACAGAACTAATGACTCATTTATTTGTAATTATACAAGTATATTTTTGTTATGAAATTAAACAAAGCTATATACTCATGAATTCTTGTATTGGAAGTTTGTACGAATGCATGTAACGACGTCAATTAAAATAGCCACGAACGATATGGTGTCGTGGACTAGCAGAGATAGAGAGAGACAACTCAGTCTCGGATGGAATATTCTTATTCCTCTGATTAATCAACAAAAAAGTCCGCATTAGTTGTGTTACATTTAACATTTGAAATATCTTGCAAACGAACTTTTTAAATAACATTTCAACATTCCTTTGCCACTATTTTGTCAAACTGTGCCAAATAATTTCATAAGCAGGTTAGTGTTACTGTTGAACTAAAAATGTACAGATGTATAGATGGAATTGAAAACAAATATTGCCGGGCCGCCATTAACACCTCTTTACCTGTTACAAAAGCGTGAAACAAGCAGTAGCATCACCGTGCATTGGATCCGTGGGTCAGACGAGGGACATGTACAGACGTTTGTGATTAGTTACAAGTCTGACGTCATCATGGACTACATCGACTTGTAAGCTATTCCGGATAACCGGGAATCTGTAATATCTTACACGATAAATGGATTAACCCCAGATACCACATATTAATTACGACGATATTGGTTTAAGTGATCAGATTTGTAAGTTAAACTGATTGATATATTACACAACAATAACTCTTTAACACAAAACCAGACATATGGTGAAAATATCCAGACAAAAACATGTTACTATCAATTTGAAGCACGAATGTTTATTTTTATCCTTTGCCTCACTTACACGAATGTAAAAGGCGCTACTTGTTTGTCAATAACTTGTCAGCTACCTTGGAATGCTCATTTTTTGTATATGCCATGCTAATTATTCTATTGCTGTACCAAGCCGTCGATGATTGCCATGATAAGTTACATTCGACTACAGCTGCCCTGATATCCATGTCTGTCCATTGTGTTATGGTGGTTGTCATAGCGGTGACATTGATTGTTGTCATATGTTAGTACAGACAGTTTCTTTGCATAATGCATACAATTATCGCTTACATGACTATTTAAGTGCTAAATGCATTACTTTTTTGTAGTAATTCAAGTCCATAAACGTAACTTTGTTAATTAATGCATATATATATTTTTTATATATCAAATAATTGATTTTTATCTTTATTTTTTTACACTTTTTTTGGTTATCTTTCGTTACTGTGATTACATCGTGGCTATGTTTTGTTTCCTCAGATAAGCGGTTACTTTCAGGATGGTAGGAATAAACAGAGAATGTTTTGAGCTATTAATAACTAATCGGTATGGAATTTCCATTTTTAGAGAGTTTCAATTTTTGATGATTAATCTATACTACAGAGAGAGAAAAAATACTAGACAGTGTTCAATGTTTTGATTCATGACTAAATATTTGTTTTAGAACAATGTATTAAAGGCAAGTCGAAATTATAAACATTAATCGTCTGTCAATAATCTTGATTGCAAGGAAAACCTAGCATCAGTTCATCAATGGCATTGACAGTATTATTGTTATTGTTATGACGATATAATACAGTATAACATAAAAATATATGGTACACATATGTAAACACTAAATGATGCCTCATATATCTGCTACATATCAAACTATCCTAATTACAAAAATAACAATTAAAGAATAAAAAAAATAAAACAAAATAGAAAGGCAAAAGAAAATGTGAAGAAATGTTAAGGTTTTGTGAAGAATTAACAATACAAGCTATTATAAATGGTAACATTTGTTCTGTCATGTTCAGCTTCACTGGCGGAAACAATGTTCCACTCAATGAGCAAGAACTAACACAGTACCCCATAGCGGACATCAGTGAGTACATCTTAAACGCCTGAAGGAGTATATCCAAATATGACTGCCTTTAGGGTTTTTTCAACTGATTTGATTTGTGTTTCTTTTTCCTTTATATGTGTTATATGAATAAGAAAAGAGTCAACCTTTTCGGTATTGTGTAAACTCTGTTCTTGTTTTATCAAATGTATTTGTAAGTCATAAATGTATCTTTTGTTCAAGAGAAAAAAAACATGTGTACAGATTTTTATCTTTTTAAATAAATGTGTAGCTAGAACTGTGTAGATATCATTCCCTTGAGCAGTGTGGTTCTAAATGTGACACACAATGTCATGGATGTTGACGTAAAAGTATTACGAGGCATCGCTTTTTTTCCGGAAACGAACAAGAACGAAATGAGGAAAGGTATTTATATAATTATAAAAAGGATTGATATTATACACATATAATTGTGCAAAATTAAATGGAAAGTCTTATATATTAACCGGTGCTTATCTGAATACGTTTATCCCAATGTCTACACCGTTAAGCAAAGCAACGTTAATACTATTGTTACGATGATGATAATAACAATTTGTCACCAAGATTCATATGTGAAAGGAACATGCAAACATTAATAATAACTTAATGCAAAATATGCATTGCATTAAAGTAATATACATATTTTCTTTGATGCGCTTTAAAGCAAATCTCACTACCAAGATTGAAATCCAAATGAAACCAGCAGCCGTCTCCCTACGAAGACATCTCCGGTGGTAAGTCATATTGTATTTACCGCGCATCTCTAATGGTAGCGTCGGGTATTTTAATTATATAAATCTTAGCGCTGATAACGCAACAGCTAGTTTGTTTTTGTTTTGGACGCTTATATACAATTTGAAGATTTTCGTTATTTCATACACGTGATACATGATGTAACTACCTGATCCTTGTTTCCATTCATGTATGACATCAGCTGTTTCGAAGACGTAGAAGACAGCAAGGAAATAACAAAGTGTAAAATAAACATAATCATTCAGAATCCAGAATTTAAAGAACTAACGCAAAATATGAATCGAGGAAGATTAACAGTTATACCCTAAAATGTAAAGAAACATGAATATGTGTCCTGTAATGAAATGTTTTCTCTACTCCATCGTCCTCAAAGCGTGTACCGGAGAAGATACACATCGAAACAACATGACAGACTTATAAGCATTATCAAACCATCCGCCACCATATCATCTTGACCATCTTAAATCTTAATCACGATCAATTTTAGAAACCCTCTATTGTAAGTTTGTCTTTCAGGAACATACATCTATCATAAAAATCATAATATTTGGAACAATCTTTCGAATACGGAATCAGTTGCGAAATATGTAAACACCATAATATGGGAACCCCAAACAAACAAAGCCAAACATTTATATCACAAGTTCAAACTATAACCGTTGTTGTACCTCACAACGCAAACGGAATTATCTTACTTGCTTCCTAGGTAGGCATGTCAAATTAAGCAAGTACTGTATCATTATGTTTTCAATATTATTTTAATTAACTGTGCATTTTGGTTGTTTATTTTCAATAAATATATTATCTTGATCAGTCTATGAGACTAGTTATCAGCCAGGCAAATATATTAATGTATGAGAGCTTATTTCATTTAATTTTAGATATGATGTAGATATACGCTTCAAAACAAACATGTCAGTTTGTACTGTTTACGTTACAAATCTTTCCTCACGATTTTGGGGGTAAATATTTTGGACACTCAAATTGATCAGTTTTCACACTAAGGAGTATTTATTTTAAACAGTTGTACGGTATTAATTTGAGATTTGTTTCCACAGAAGAAAAAAAAACTATGAATCACTACAGGGCGTTTCAGTCACACACGTATACGAACAACTGCAAGTAGACGAAGGTTAGTTATTTTAATCAAGTACTGATTAATTGTATCTACATGTAACTGGAAATATGATTAATGGTCAAACATAGTTCATTAGTGACGTGATTACTCTGGATTTCTGAGAATGCTTATTTTGTCCAATTCTGATTTTTTAGGATCGAGACGGTATGCAAACGCATGAAGAAATAAAAGGGTTTAAACTTTTCGGAAAAAATACTATCGTATACAAATGAATGCTGAAAACAAACAAACAACGGCAGTGTATCATTTTAACATACAACGGGCTTCAGGTATATCCTCAGTCAAATGGCATATCATGTACTTGGATTTTTTGTTTGGCAAAGAACACACGTTCTGCACTTGAAACGTATGATCTAATATTTCTCTACTACAAGGCTGATGTTTCCTTTTGTTCAATTTGCGCTCAAACGTAAGGATGGACAGGTTTTAATATAAAATCGCTCAATCGATTGTTGACCGTTCTCGGAACACTCGGGGTACATGATTACCAATGACGTTTCGTTGCCGTTTTCGTCGTCGTTTGACAAAATGGTTCCGGAAGTGAGACAAACGTATCGCTGTGTTTCGGCGTATCGACGTTACAGTTGTCGTCCACTTCTGGAACACCAAACTGCTGTGCCTTACACAGATGACAGTATCAGGAGCAATACATGAAGACACGTTAAGGGCCAAAAACCAAATAGTTATGCTTGCATCAAGTATACTATACATATTCATAAGTTCATGTCATTTGATACCAGATATGTTACATTCGTTTTTGGTGATATTCCTCTTGCCGATATGTAAAATGGACTGAACGACATGGGGCATAAAACACCATTCATTGTGCATGTATCCCACTGTGTTTCCTAGGAGCATAACGATCAAAATCATATTGTTTATCAGTACATTTTCATATATCTGTCAATGTCAATAATTTTAATAAAATATTATTTGATTTCACCTTGTTTATTTGTTGTTCTTGTTTTATAGATCTTAGTTAGTTTATAGCGTTTGTAATGCTATCAACAATTGAAGAAGTATTGATTGCGGTACAAAATATTCACTTTGTACAAAGCAACTGTCCATTATATTTTCTGCAGCTGGTAAAATACAAGCTTTACAATTAGAAATATATCATCACACTATCACCTCAATGTTTTGTTGTCGAGGACACCACTAAGAAGGTACTCGAGTTAGAGAGTGTTATTCAGTAATCCGGTGAAAAGGATGTATTTGGAGAGGGCTCACCGTCCCGCTGTGTTTGTCTAGGGCGTTTTTGTCGTAATAGATGAAATGTGAGTTTCACAACTAAGATGTGATATATGGTTTATAATTCAGTCAGGTTATTGATTCGGAGGTATCCACACATATATGCATTACTTCTCAATAGACTTGCTTTGCAGTAATAATGCAAAATCGCTTGCTCCCCCTTTTTTAGCTCCAAGAGAATAACCACATCCAGTTGTTTTACTTCATATTTCATCTACATTTCAAAGACTATGTGCATCGCTCACAGTGAGTATTTGATGTTGCGCTCATAATATCTGACATCATTTTAAGGATATATAGTATAAGTATAGCCAATATAAACTGAACAAATAAAGAAACGCACAAAGCTGTCACACGGCAGTTTGGTGTTGGCCCGTGTACAATTAACCGTCTCTGTACACGTTTCTGTGCTACTGGGTTAGTTTCCGATCGTCCCAGGAGCAGCCGTCCGCGTGTAACGACCGCACGACAAGACAGCGCGATTTGATTGTCGCACTTGCGCAACAGATTCAAGACTGCTGTAGAGACTGCGTCGCATACCTTATGTATTCATGTCAGACCCATTAGTCCTCAAACTGCCAGGAACCGCTTGCGTGCCGAGATAATCATTGCGCGCCGACCTTATGTCGGGCCACCTCTGACACAACGGAGGCGGCAAGTGCGTCTTGACTGGATGTGCAGACATGGCCCGAATAGGTTTGGGATGCGTCGATGGAGGCGTGAGATGTTCACCGACGAGTCTAGATTCTGTCTGTATCGCTCAGACGGGAGATAAAGGGTATATCGCAGACGCGGTGAGCGTTTCGTTGACGCATGCGTGGTTAAACGCAATACATTCGGTGGGGCTTCTGTAATAGTTTGAAGAGGCATCTCTCATGGAATAAAATTCCCCTTAGTGGTCCTGGATTTAAACCTCAATGCCGTTCGATACAGAGACCAGATCCTCCAACTACATGTCCTTCATTTTCTCAGACGTCATAACCTAATTTTCCAGCAAGACAATACCCAGTTGATCGCAGCATTAACACAAGAATGGAACAACATTCCCTTAAAAAGTAACTGTAGTGCAAAAAGTAACCGATAATAAAACATTCCTTGTGTTTTTATAATGATGTTGCCGAAAACTGCATCGAAATCGGTGGACCGGCTACCGGCCCGATATCAAAGCCATACGATTTGGAAGCAACGATTGGTAAGTTTATTTTGACGCAAATTAGGTTGATTATTAGACCATTTTTTGACTATAAGAAAGATTACCCTACCAGCATTTATTCGCTAAATAACGTGGATAGAAAATTCAGTCGTCACATTACACAAAAATGTAGATTTGGCGCAATAAAACTAGAAAATATGGACGGATACCGGTTTTCTAGGTCCTTGCATCTATCGCTCAAATGGCAGTGTAAAGTACCTTGATTAAAAAGTATATATTTACAAGTTCAAAGAAAACTTATAACATCTCCTTCAATTTCCAGGTGTAGATGCGGACACTGTCCTGCAATGTCTACCGAAGTGGAAAGTATTTGTTGCAAAGAAGTCGACCAGTCCAGAAACAGCTTCGGACTTCTATGGGTGAACAAAGTTCATACTTAGTGGTGTTGGCGATTCTCCAACAACCTCGCAATTGGGAATCTGTAAAAGTTTCACCAGTTCCTTGGTTGCTTTCATCAAATCTGTAACATAATCTGTAACATGACAAGTGAGAGATATTAGACCTTTTAAATGATTGCTCTATTACTAGTTTTGATATGCATAAAGTGCTGTCAAAATGCACAAGATGACAAATTATTGGAAATATGGGAACACAGAATTTTGTAGTTGCCACATAATAACAGATATATAAAACACTCGTTCTCAAAGCAGCAACAAATATAACCAACCAACCATCAACTTCACATGCTAGCAAAAAAAAACAAAAAAAAACTGGCATACTCTGTCATTTGCAGTTTGAAACCATTGAATTAATTTCTAAAGTAAAATTACGAATGAAATTGAATAATTATATAACTTACTGAAGGTGCACTCTGTTCTCACTTGTCGAACGGTGTAGTCACTATTCTTTTGCTTGGGGAATATGATTCTGTATCTCTTTTTACCATTTTGAAGTGACGCCTGTTCTCTCGAAACATTCTCATTGAAGTGCAGTGCAGCCAGCAACAATCTGCAGAAGGGAAAAGAGCAATCTATATCAGAAGGGAAAAAAAACTACACTTGACAACGAACTATCTTACTGACAGTGCCATCAAACAGAGTTGAAATAGTAAAAAAATAAATAACTTTCTACACAATGTATCAAATTTGCTGTCTCAACATTTCAAGACCAACTGTCCCTTTAAACTAAAGGAGAGTGAGCGATTTGTATGAATTTAACGATGTGACGAAATCATTTTTTTTTTTATTCTGACCCAGTGCATGTTTAGGTCAAGTTGAATTTATTTCCTTCTTGTGAGTATGACAAGGTATTTTTGTAAAATGTTGAATTACACCTTAAATTATGTTGGATGTAATTTTATTAGGCAACAATGATACTAATAGTATATACCGTTTCTATATATTATAACGTGGAACATACCGACTCTGCATTCCATGGTAAGAGAAGCCAACCATTTTTGGTGCAAAATGATTGATTACAGAACGATAGGCCTCAAAATGCGAGGTCTGCTGACCGCTCGAGAGCATTGGGATGTCTCTCTTTCGGTATGTGGAGGACATGATCAATCCCAGCTTTTCGTTAACCTTTGTTCCTGAAACACAAAAAACAAGTTATTAATATATCTTAGACTTATTGGAGTCCTCATCATTGATTATTTATTTACAAATACAAAACGAATTTTACAATGAAAATGGAAGGAATATTTATAAGACGGTAAAACATTTGATTGCCTATGCTATGGCACTGTATAATAAAATCACATCATTACTAAATGTCATCTCAATGATAAAAAAGCATAGTTGACAGAAATACTTCTACTGAAAAAAAAAGGAAAACTTGACAAACACTTGTTAAGATTGACATATTACTAAGATATTGAGACTTAAAGCTATTACCTTTACACATTCACACAGGGGCCTGAATAGTGTCACATTGATTTTAACCAAAAAAGTCGAAATAGGATTTCCGTCGAAACAGATTACACGTGTAGAATCATTGGTCATCAGTACAAGATTACAGATAATATATTTATATAGGAAACACATATAAACACTCACACGCTGGATGTTCCTTTTAACGAATGCCGACCTAGGCCTTTCCACAGTCTTCGGTGTTGTCAAATCAGTCTCGGGGCTTGAGGAACGTTTCCCACGAGGTGTCGGCATGGTCGGTGTCGACATTGTCGGTGTCGTTGCAGTATTGAAAATAGTAGGGATGGCATATTCTTCTAGTGTCCTCTTCACAGTCTTCCCACTTGATTCCAACAGTCCTAACCGGAATTTCAGTGGAAAACAATCTTCCTCGAAGTTGGCACTGCACAACACTGTGTGACGAGTCGGCTCCCAATCTTTCCGTTTTCTTCTCACAAAAGCAACCCATTGTCGGTGAATATCAGGTCTCTTTGCAGGAAAACTATGCATGGAAACTCCTTTGATAGTAGTATTGGAGCATCCTCCTACAACACAACGTCGACGACAGCTAGATACCGGCGTGTTTTCTTTGTAAATCACGGACATGACGAAGATGTTTTGATAGTGTTTCGTAATGGCTACCCTAGCTTACCTGAGTTTGGGTCACCGCTGCTACGTCTCTTCCGGTCGTAGGTCAAAATCGTAGATTTTACGATTTGCGCTCAGGTGTGAAATTTAGCAAAAAAGGTTACAACTTCGGTATTTTTGCAAAAATAAAATGTTTTTGTTAGTTTTCGAGTGTTTTATTTATCAATCTTTCTTTACTTGAAAAATATTGCAGCACTACAGTTACTCTTTAAGGCGAATACATGTTCTCATGAATTCAATGCAAAGGAGAATCCGTGCAGGGATTCGTGCAAAAGGTGCCCACACCAGGTACTGAAGTGTTATTTTGTAACTACTGATGACACGATTGACGTGACACAGACTTTTCTTCTACAGTATTGTAACGAGTAGACTTGTCCCTTCATATTGACATAAAATTTTGTACAAATTTCCCAAAATATCATAGGCTATTGATTGCATAATTTAATTGTGCGTTTATTTTTTTGTTCAGTATACATTAGGAAAGTTTTCGATATATTAGTAACGACAAGGACAGTTCTAGTTCACCAATTTGCACGTGCTGATTGAGGCTGAGCAAATTCCTATTCCCTATTGAGCATGATGACCAAACTCTCCATCAAAACAGAACATTCATGTTGGCCATTTGTTTTACATTTAAATCACAATACTTCCAATAGTACTTTTACTATCACAAACAGAAGTAGGTTAACACAAGTTTAGTTTTGATTTCTAAAAACTATTCAAAAATATCACACAGAATTAAATGGAGAAAATATATCAGGTCCTAATCATAGCCAACAAACTACGTATAAAAAGCTGCAAGAAAGGAGACAACATAATAACAAAAGGAAATCTTTCCCCATCATGATTAATAAAACAAGTTTCCCATTGTTTTGATTTTTATAAATGACATAATATTTCTTCACTTTGTAACTTTTCTTATATTAGTTTGTAATGACTAGGAGATACTTACTATTAGTTTCCCCGATGCGGATATGTGCTTGTATAGGTGTCCGCCTGCCATATCTGGTATCAGCTCCCTCGTTCATATTTACACTCTGACGGTATAACAACCCTATTACAAATGTACAGTTAAATATACTTTAGTATACCCCCCTTCCCTGCAATTATTGTAAATGCTGTCAGGATCTCTATTGGGCTTCACCCTTGGCTAACATGGATGCATTTGTCTACCGGTGTCTGTTGTCGCCCCGAGTGATGTGTTGATACCAAAACTGATTACAACTCATGTGTTTGTTTATCTGCGGGTCATCATTCGAACAGCATTATTGACAAATCAATTGCCGCTTTCTCTACTTATGGGCCCAGTTACCATTTACTTCGAATTTGGTTACAATTCCTCGTCCTGTCGTTTGAAGGGAGTTATGTTTTAAAAGCACAAAGTGACGATATGAAGAAGAAAAAGAAAAAGCGTCCCTGACAACTGTGGAAAATAGATCATTATATTATTACCCCGATGTATTATGGTTGTTTACAGTTGTAAGTATGTACTTATGTACGAGCTTGTTATTCACTTATCTTCTGACTTACTTGAATAGTTTCCGATACATTGGACTACGGTTTGGTATTTAAAAATATGTACTTGAACCACTTTTGTAAACTCAATGGCAATGATTCAGATTACAATATCAATATTAAGACTTAAAGGCGCCTCAAAACATTAGTATGCATAGCTTTCATACTTCAAAAATCTTCAGAAACTGATTAAATCACGCCAACCGTCAGGTCCGAAGCTGTTCATAAAAAGCACATATACACCAAAACACATTGGGTTATTTAGTATATCAGCAGTTTATTATTAATTTGTATTGATTTTGTATTAGTATGGTATGCCCGAGAAGTTAAAAACATTTCTTTATTGTTTTTCCTATCGATGATAAGTTTTGATATTAATAATTATTGATACAAATATTGAATATACAAACCGTGTGGAAGAAATAAAGAACGACTTGAAACAAATATGCATTCTTAAATTCACATCATATTTAATAAAGTGTTCATAACGAATATATGCCCTCGTTAAATGGATATTACTGACCTTTATGTTCGTAGCAAATGCTATGCAATTTCAATATATACCTTAATTTGACAATAACAGATTGCATAGTAAAAACAATGAACTTGAATTAAATTTTGAAAAAAAGCAAAAATTATTTCTATAAACATCATGCTTAATATACAATTCACTTACAATTTAGTAGATATTTATATAAATAGTCTACTTACCTGATACACTAACTTATGTGGGTTTTTTTTTTACTCCCTGACGACATTACCAGCAGTAAATATATACGTCCCGCGTTCTGATAAGCCCAGTTGTCCCTGTGACAACACAGCCGAGGCAGGAAAGTTGGTGTTGTCAGGTTTTGTTCAGACAAGGTATAGTTAGGTTTACAGTCAGCAGTACAGGAAATGTCCGGTAACGTGTCTCCCTCGTTCATGTTGTAGTTCATGGTCCTGGACCACCTATAGGTGTTGTAACAGTACCAAATATAATGACTCCTTTTTGTCGACGGTAATTTAAGATACACATTAAGCTCTTCCTTATGCTCCATTCGGCTTTAACATTAACATTATCAAATCTGGAATTTGCTATAAAGGCAAATTTCGCCATAATGCCAGTTTTCTGGTTGTAGTTACATATGTGTGTCATAAATTCATCTAATGATTGATAACCACTATGATTTCAATTTGTTGTATATTGACCTCAAAACTGCTACCTCAGTATCACCTACAAGAATTAATAAATGCATTCGGCTGGTCGGATGGTGTAGTGGATAGCGCACTTGCCTTTTACCAAGGTGGCCGGGTTCCGATTCCCCGACCGGACGTGAAAAGGTTAGGAGTCATCTGCCCTACCAGTGGGTTTTCTGCGGGTACTCCGGTTTCCTCCCACAGAAAGACCCCCGCGCGCTAATACCCGGGCAAACAAGAGTGATTAATATAAGTTAAAATGACATGTTTCATGATTGTTGTAAACTAAATAGTATGCCATAAAATCCGCCACTAGACAGACGACAACAGTTTATCAGTTTCGTTGTTTTGATATGTTAATAGCGTTAGAAGCTAAAATACACTATGCAATTTTGATTCCTTACCGTGCAGAGCAGACTTCAAAACTTGCGACTCATTTGATTTGTTATTGATAGATCAGAAGCTAAAAAATCGGCGTTTTATAAATATATGTTTCACATCGTTACTTATATACGTGGACTTTACAAACGTATTCTTTATCGTTTAAAGAGAGTTTTTCCATTGAAGCGGGTTAAAAATACACATTATCGACGATTTTGACGAAAAGGTCTAGCAGTAAAAATAATTACTGTTTGAAAATCAATATCTAACACATTTTAAATGGTTGTTAAAATAGGAACAGAAAACTTCTCGCCGGGAAGCGACACGGGAGGATATATCCGATATCGAATTGACAAGTTTTGACCCACAGGCAGATTTTATGTTTTATTCCAATGTTTACAAATTTTAAAAAATGTATGGCATTCAAGCAATAAGAAAACAATCATCGGCTTCACGAAAGCTAGACCTGGTGCAAGTCTAATCGCTTTCTGTACAAAGGATAAAGGTCAAATGAAGAGTTTCGTTGTTTATGAACGAAAATGCTAATTGGCCGCCTGGAAATTTTGTACTTGCATGGTTTCTTTTATGTGGGTTTACAGTAAGGCACATCATTTATGCTAGTTTGTTTCTGTGTCACAATATGCAGAGGGAGAATGCCAAGGCAAAACATTGTAAAAATTGAAAAAAATCTGAAAAAAACACTTAGTTGTGCTGTCTATATATTTCTATAGTGTAGTGGTCATCACACTTGCTGCTCTGTGGTGGGATACCCAGGTTCACATCCTAATGGAAATAATAGCACAACTTGACATTGCAGGTACATGCATACACTTTAAACATAAATAAACAAAAAAAAACTAATTATAACTACTGTACTCCATACATTTCCTATTATGTGTTGCCTTTTATAAAAAATCATATGTATCCTTGTTTATTTGTTCTTTACTGCATTTATACAACGACTGGACATTCTAAACTCTTGCTATTGGTAGGCAATGAGTATAACATTTATGAATTGTGAAAAAATGTTTAAGATATTTTTAAAAGTTTTTGTGTTGACCTATTGCGATTGCCTTCATGGTCACGACATCTTTCTTGAACCACAAACCTAATTTCAATCACAGGAATGTTCCATGGTCAAAGACAAGCCTAATATATGAGCTATTATGCATGTAATGCCCAAGGAGTCTGAGCCAAAAAAGTGGTCAAATTGACTAACATTTCAAAACAATCTCCGTCTCCAGGCACAGATAGAATCGTATACTCTTCATAGATGGAAACGTCATGAAAAGTTATTTCAAACTTATACACATTTTGCTACCCATTGTCCATGGATCATTTATTCCACCGTGAGAAGAGATTAAAGTTTTAGGCCGGAAGTAATGATGTCATCACCCTATGTAATAGTATTAATGTTGTAACCCTATTTACTAGTATTAATGTTGTCAACCTATGTAATAGTATTAATGTTGTAACCCTATTTACTAGTATTAATATTGTCACCCTATGTACTTGTATTAATGGTGTCACCCTATGTACTAGTATTATTGTTGTCACCCTATGTACTAGTATTATTGTGTTCACCTTATCAATAGTCTTTATCAACCTACATCGTTCGAACCCTGTGCTGTTAGTTTGTCTTTCACTCATGGGAGTTAATGTTGTGCTTCAATCTATCGTTACGATGTTTACCTTCCGATGACGTCTGATCTTGATTACGTCCAAAGTTTATCGACACCGGCCGAAATGTCGGTTGTATTTTGTATTGTTCTATGTGTGTGTTCCTCGTATAATGGTAGATTTGAAGTGATGATGTAGAAAACATGTTGTTGGTTTATTTTTACCTGAACAGTTTTCTAAATAACACTCGCGATGCGGGCGGCGAAGTTGTCATAAGACTTTCATTTTACTCACACCGGTACATTACCAATTTCAGCTTGCAATGCTGAAAATGGCACATTGTAGACGACATATGTGTTGAGCCAGCCGACTTGAATGTATCGTCGTTGTCAGAAATGCAATACATTTCATTTACTCCGTCAAAAACTTATTGTAGCGAAGTTAAGCATCACGCTAAACAGTTTACATTTGTCAACAGTGGTAACCAAGGTAAACATTGAAGAGTTCCAAATTGTTGCAAATTAATACCGTTACCCAATTGCGGTTTGGATCAGTAAACACTGAATGCTTGAGGGAGGAGGATCACTAACCCTGATGCGTAGCTGTGTAATTAGAATCAGAACGATTATATATATTCGATGAACCATCCACGAAGTGATGTATCAATAAGATAACATTCCTTTGCGTGTTAGTTTAAAGTGTGCATTGGATAGGTCATTTATCCTGAGCTTTATCTCAAATCGTAGAAGTATTAAGTATATCACTGTATATCATTTAAAGTAAAATGTAACGACTCCGTGTCACTACTCGAACTACATTTATTAAAAAGTTTTATAGTGTTTTATTAGCCTGTTGCTTGTTTTATATTGACCCTTAAATAAACGAGGAACAAACACCTTGCTTTTTCTATTTTGTTTTTATTTTTTCAAAAAGTTTTTCAACAGTACATTACACATAATTCACTATATTTCGATCACCCATTTTCATTTTTGATTCAGGAATAATCCAACATATATTCACACACAATGATCCATACATGGAGGTAGAATTAATGCAATATACATTTTTTGAGATAATTGAACTGTCACCGGTGCTAGTTAAGGTTATGTATGTGGTGTGAATGGATTTTCCCTCTGCATCGGGACTTATTTTTCATGATGAATGCAATTTTAGTGCCTATTTAGTAAACTTTCACTTTTGTTATCTGTTAAAAGTGTTGTGTTAATTAACATATCTTTATATTAAAAATCTTTCGAAATGATGTTGAAAGTGGTATTGTCGTCGCCTGATAATCACATGTTCCTGCTTCAAATGACCAAGCTGGACTGACTGGTAAATACCCACGATTCACTAAATCAGTATTTGGACATGGAAATCATGTGCATTTTCAAATATAGTAACACAACCTGTACCCATCCAGTAGGTTAACATATGCATTCATGCATGAATGACCATAGTTCATGCTGCATACAATGCCTGGTCATTGTTGACCTCTTTAAGGGTACATTGTTCCGTAGCTGTCTATTCATAACCGAAAAAGGTGTCCACTATTAACATAAAGGAATGCTGTTTTTAAGTAGGAAAACAATACAAACTATCCATTCTCTCACAGGCCTAGATCTGTTCATTTTCTCACAGAATTGACAATTATCGTATTTCTCTTTTGCAAAAGATATTCTTTATTAAAGGCAAATGGAATTAATAACATCGCTGTAATTCAAAATGCGTTTAACATAAGTGTTCTTCTGAACATTTTCAAAATATATGAATCATAGTTTCAGCTTCAGTTTTGCAATGAAAACAATATGGACTATCAACAATACCTATTTTATAAAGATGTGAGTTAGTAGTAAAGACACGTTAAATGATTTTAGATAGACGCAATTGAAGTTTTGTAGTTTTAAAAGGAATGGTTTAGATTTTCCTCCATAGAATATTTTTAAATTCGAATACTTTAATTTTTAATAAGTTTTGAAAATAACATGGACAAATCTTAAAGTCATTTGTGTGTTTTAGAACACTGTGATAAATAGATAGTCTAGATTCTATTTAGAAACATTTTCCTGTAAAATGGATTTCTTCATAGAATTAATGACACTTTCATAAGTACGAAAAAACAAGTTGTTTGCAAATCTCTTTCATTGAGTCATAAACTTTTGTTACACCTTTCCTATGTCATTTCCCATAAAATATAATCCTGTTTTGTATTTTTATTGATTTGTTATTTCTAATTCCTTTTCTAAAAGAAAATGGCTACCATATCAAAATACCTCAATTGATTCAATTTGCTAGTCTTAGAATTAGGTATTTGTTTATAGTTTTGATCATAGTCTTCACCAGGATTAAGAACACAAACTAAAAGCACCACATACAGTATAATATTCATCGTTATGTTCATTAATCGCACCTAAAATGTGTTCATAAAAGTGGTGCCTATCCATATTTGAACCATTCAGTGCTATTAATGATGCATCTGTTTCTCCTATCAACATATCTAAAGCCATCGTATTCGCGAAAGCCAGACATTTAAAGAAACCAGGCCTCATTCAAGGTACATGGACCAGTTAAGGCAGGATTATCATTCGTCATACTCGTGGTGCATACACACAAGTCACCTCACTTGAGGAACTATCAGCGTATCCCGACCCACCGACCATACCCAGCAAGCCCAGTACACGTATACCCGGCCCACGACAACCCTACATGATAAACCAAAGATATATCGCCTAAACCAAGCCACGCTAGGTCCGCCACCCCTTTCCGTGCAACCATCCCTAAGCGTTTTGCATCTGGTGACAACAGATATCGGAAACAGGGTAAGCGTGACCAACACACGAACAGGTTTTCTGCACTCAGCCCTGACCCCCAGTGATCTGACAGTAACACTCAGCCCTGACCCCCAGTACTCTGACAGTAACACTCAGGAGTCCCTTAGTGCTTGAGTAACGTTCCTGTACGTGCAGAGACGTATACAGACGTGTACTTTGTCTATATGTTTATAATATAAAAAGCATGTCAATACATCTATAAGTATATCGTAATAGGTAAGGTATGTTAGCTTTGTGTATGCATTATGATATATAAGTTATGGAACACGAATACCTACAAGTGAGTGTGTTTGTCAATACATATAAATCCATGCAGTTATTGGTATCATTCTGGTACATTCCTATGTCACGTCTACATGAGTACATTCGTATAGATTGGTCGACTTAAATAGTGTAGGCCATAGGTTCACATCCACGTTGTCCCTGTAATTTCGAGGATGGTGATAATACTGATGTATCGTTTTTCATCTGATCCCCCCTCCCCACAGCCACGCATGATCCGACTTGGATTTTGATTACCAAGGTGTTATAGTATATGTTAACTTGAATGATACCAATTACTGTATGCGTATTGAAACACCACTACTGTGTGAACGTGAATGAAATGATGCCTACAGGAATGTAGTTGATTAGACTAGATACAGTAATTGACTGACTGGGTGTAGGTGTGTGCATATGTGTATACAATTCAGTATTGACACCTATCTAAGTGCTTATAGCAATGTACATATGCATATGTTTAAAACTAAATATATTTGTATGTATCCAAATACATGTAATATTGACGTTATATACATATACCTTCAACCCTGAAACAATCCTATAATACTACGAATTTAAACTTAGTAACTAATATTGACTACGTATAGTCTCTTTCAACATGTATGTGAACTTACCCAACTTCGGCACCCCTGGTTTCGGGATGAAAATATACATATACAATCCTGATTCGGTACTGGTATCAACCACGTGGTCATGTTTTTGTTATGAACTCCTACCATTATTTGGTTGTATCGACGGTTTGAACCAATTATAATCGGAACCCCTCTGTAGTATACACCCACGGCTATTACTATTTGAATTTTCCGTATGTACCACGTAATTGCAAGCGTGCATACTCTTTCTCGGTTGAATGTTTGAATGTGTTGTAAATATAGCTATAGTAACGTGAGTGTACTAAGGACATTGAATGGAAGGCTGAAAATGTGTCCAGGTCCAGCGCTCGTGTAAGTATGTTGCTATGTTTGTACTTGTATGTACATATTTTAAATAGTGACTGCCCCTATAATTATCCTATTATTTCAAACATATTTTCATTGAAGTATCACCTGCATACATTTCATATATTTACACTTGGTAATGTTTTGCTATTGATTTATTAGGGAGAACCAATGTCACCAGATCTTGTGTATACTGTCGCTGTACGTCATGCCTACCACATACTGTTAGAAGCCTCATATCATCCATCAATATTTGATAACGGTTAGGATAATCTCAGCTGATTGTAGCATGTGTGTGTCGGGGTGACGTATAGCACAATATCACTTACCAAAATCATCTGCCTAACGGAAACTCATCTCAATGACTCTATCCCTGACGATGCTATGTCTTTATCTGATCACTCTCACATTTTCCGTAAAGACAGACTTGATAGAAGAGGTGGAGGAGTTCTTTTTATACCAATGACAAACTTATATCTAAAAGGAGACTAGACTTAGAGAAAGCAGATCTAGAAATCATTTGGATTGAAATTACCCTTAGTCATAACAAAATACTCTTAGGTTGCATATATAGACCCCCAAACTCTGTTGTGGATTATTGGAGTAAACTTGATGATGTCTTGGACAATATCACTGAACTTAGCAAAGATTATATACTTATTGGAGACATCAATCAGGATATGCTAAACGTACAACCAAATTCTCACATCATGCGGATTATGACTAAGTTTGGCATTACGAATATTCTTCACGAATCTTCAAGAACTACTCCTACCTCTTCTACATCTCTCGATATATACTAACAATACAGATATAGTAAAAAATCCCTCTGTCCAAACTCCAATTTATAGTGACCACAGTCCAATTAGTTGCAATATATCTTTCAAAACTCATAAGAAATCTGCATATAAAAAGACTATAATGTACTTTAGTGATACTGACTTTGTCAATGCCAGCATTTATTTATATTATATTGATTGGCATACATGTTTGAATGAAATTGTCGATATAGTGACTATGAATAATATTATTTCCAGTGAAATTCATAATTGTATTGAAAATAATTTACCACATAAAGTTGTCACTATTCGTCCAAATGATAACGTCTGGATGAACAATGATATTAGATTACACATTAGGAAACAAAATCGTCAACATACCAGGGCCAAACATACTAATACTACTTCAGCCTGGCAAAACATTAGAGATATGCGAAACACAGTTATTGACCTTGTAAGCGAAGCTAAGCACAAATATCTACTTAAACTTCAAAATTCCCAAATCTATTCCTCCAGGTAAGTGGTGGCGGGTTACAATGTCTATTATGAACATTAACAATAAATCACACAATGATGCTCCTCTTGTAATAAATGCTGAACTTAAATCACATCCTGTGCATAAAGCAGAATCTTTTAACTAATAGTTCCCCTCTGTCTCTACTTCTGACAAAACTGACCTTGATATTCCTCCTAATTGTCCTATCTTACAAGAAAAAATATCTTCCATTATTATCAATGAACAGGTTGTTCATGATCAGCTTCAACTTATTAATGTGAAAAACCTGCTGGTCGAGATGCACTTCCCCCTTATTTTATTAAAGGTATTGGTGACTCTCTTGTAAAGCCCTTACTGTTATTTTTTAACAAATCCATATCCACTGGTTGCATACCTAATATTTGGAAGTGTGCTAATGTTACCCAAATATATAAGGGCAAGGGAGAAAGAGGTGACCCCAGTAACTTTAGACCAATCTCTGTAACATCATTATTTAGTAAACTTCTTGAAAATAGTTTTCAAACATCTCTTTTATATTCTATCTGAGAATAATGTTATCTCAAAAGATCAGTCGGGCTTCCTTCCCATTGACTCCACAGTTAACCAATTGAAATATTTATATGATTAAACTTCAAAACAACTTGATCAAGTTAAAAAGGCAAGGATAGTATTTTGTGACATCAGCAAAGCTTTTGACCGGGTTTTGCACAGTGGATTGGTTGACAAATTGAAGAAATATGGAATTTGTGACGACATTTTGAACTGAATTCATTGCTATCTTACTGATAGACAACAAAAGGTATTACTAGATGGCTACAAGTCAAATTTACAAACATAAAAAGCTGGTGTACCCCAAGGCTCGGTTATCGGGCCTTATTTTTTTATATTTATTAATGACCTAGAAGATGAACTCCACTCCCAGGTCAAACTCTTCGCTGGTGACACTTCTCTTTACGTTTTGATAGATGGTGATGGCAGACATGCTGCATATATTGTTAATGAGGAATTAAGGAGAATGTCTCTCTGGGGTGATAAATGGGGAATATCATTTAATCCAAGTAAAACTGAATCATTACTAATGTCTCATAAAAATAATTCTGAGACATCTCATCCAGATTTAGTATTCTCAAATAGTGTTGCTATAAATGTAAAAAAAAAAATATCTTGGTTTGCTTTTTAATAGTCGCGGTTCAAGGTCTGATGAAGTTATATATATATATGGAAAAAGCTGTATAAAACTACAAATAATGCGAATGCTCAAACACAAGCTGTATAGAAAATTTCTTGAAATCATTTATAAATCTTTATAAGACCAACACTTGAATATGCTTGTGCTGTGTGGAATAATTGCACCCAGGGTGAACGTGACTTATCGGAATAAGTCCAATGAGAATGTCTCAGAATTATATCAGGTTTGAGAAGAGGTACAAGTCATAACTTAATATATCAGGAAGTTGGTGTAGATAAACTAAAAGGAAGACGTGATAATTACCAATGTATATTATTTTTCAAGATGCTGCAGCATGACTGTCCTGACCATCTTTATGATTGTATTTTACCATATTCTAATAATGATATTAATCCTCGCCTTAGACATCATAGAAACTTTATTGTTCCCTTGTGCAGAACCAACTTGTATACAAACAGTTTTTTTCCTAAAATGATGTCTCTATGGAATAGGCCAGACTGTATTTTTCGAAAACTCTCTTCATTGAGGCAGTTAAAACTTGAATAACTTAAGGAAAGCACACACGTTTTGCAACCATCTAACTGTACGGATATTTTTAATACGGTGACTCCAGGAAGTTGATTGTAGCATTATGTCAACTACGGAATAAAGTCAGCCAATTAAAATCAGATTTATATAATGATCGTCTTACAGATAACCCTAAGTGTGACTGTCGTTATATTATTGAAGATGCAAATCACTTCTTCCTCAATTGCCCCAAATAGATAGATGAAAGACAAGTTGTATTCAATGCGTTATCTAATTATAACGAAATTGACAACATCATCTTAAATACTGTTACTTTCACTAAGGATGATATGAACCTTAGCAGTGAATCAAATAAATTTATTCTCTCATGTGTTCTGGAGTTTATTGACAAATCTGGAAGATTTTAACTTAAACTATACTAAAAAATACATTACAATGTGTTTGTATTTGCTATTTTATAACAATAACTCTGGTGCAATTGGGAAGGATGGCACTGTGTATAGTGACAGTGTCTTTGAAGTACCTCCAACCAGACACTAGGCTATAAATAGTTGAAGTAAATAGACTATATTAATTGAAATGTTAAAATCCATGATATTCTTGGTATTATTTTCTGTGAACATGTATTAAATGGTTCTAGTATTCTCCTATTAATTCAAACATATACAACAACTTATCTATATTACTCTCTCTCTCTCTCTATATATATATGTATATATGAATGTATGAAATGTGTGTATTTCATCTGGAAAGGGCTTTTATAGGCAATGCCTGTGCCTAATCCAATTGTGTATTTTTGAATACAATAAAATTGATTTGAAATGAAATGAAATGAAATATCTAAAGCAATGAAGTTCCTTTCTGTATCCCTCTTTCATTCCTCACCATCATTTCAAAATTATTATGAATTAAAATTACACCGCCTCTTGAATTTGATATAAATGAACTCGAATGGCAAACATATCCATATTCATACCTTATGATATAATGCATTTTAACAGTAAAACGAGTATACTAAATACAATATATCTTGTAATTATTATTTCTTAAATATAAAAAGATACATCACTACGTTAACCCCTGTCACACAGACCCTGTCATTTAGCTGTTAATATCGTATGCACATTTAAATATCAGACTGGTAAATGTCACCTCATCAGTTCGATGATATCATATATCCATAACAAGTAGTGTGTGATAGAAAGATAATCAGCGAAGGATGTACATTTGATTGAATATCACATATACGACATAGAAAGAAACAGTATCGTCAGAAACAGCGAGTATATTATATCTTGTTGACATATATGGAACATGTGTGATTTTACCAGAAGTACTATACTGGTACTACAGTATTTACAAAATGGGGATGAGGTAATGGGCTGAAATTCTGGAAAATAGATTTATTCAAAAAAATGAACAGTAGGTGAAAGTATTCTACTGCACAAACACTCTCCTAAAAAGTTATCGTGTAGCCAAACTTTTGTTTTCCTTACATCATTTCTAGGTACTTTGAAGTCAATGCTCACACCTGTCAACATTAGATCCATTTCAATGTACAAGAAGTCAAAGATTTATAGTATATGGCCATGTCATATCTACATATAATACAACTATACATCAAACTTTGCAGTAAGCTGTTTTTTCTTACAAGTGCTTGTTTACATATATACAAATTTCATGAAGTCTTAGATAAAGAATTATATATATAACATGTTTTTCTGATGTAGAGATTTTGAATTAGTTTAACTTTTTTATATTTATATTTTGGGGGATGCAATATTCATTATACTAGTTAAAGTCTATTTAACACTAAAATTCGACTCAACCTTTGCTGGGATTTTTTTTTTCCTAAACGAAAACTGCTAAACATTCTAAGAATGAAATACTGATTTTGGAAAGGTATTTGCTTATAATTAAATAGGTAATCGGGTGGCGCAGTGTATAACGCTGCAATGGCCTCAGCAAAAAAAATCAAATAACTCAGAATAAAGCTCTATTTGTATCAAAACTTGTAGGACAATAATTCTATATACTAAGCTTCAAAACCTCAACATGTTCGATGTTAAGTTAAGAGTATAACAAATCATACTCTATCATGTCTTCAATATCGTTCACAAACATTGTTATTCCTATTTTCAAGAAACATTTTGAATTAAGGATTATTGTGTATTGTTCAAGATCGAGTCTAGTGAATTTGGGAGCCAAATGTGTGAAAGGGCAGGACTCCTCAACTGTCTTTAAAAGTGCTTCAAAAGACCTGAGTATTCTTCCTTACTACATGAAGCATGTCACAAATACAAACAACGTACAAGTATAAGTTAAAAATCACTATCTATAATTTTTGTATGTTTAATCATGGCAACCACATTGTCGTATACCTATTAAGTTTTATATTTAATCATTTTTACTTTATCTGGAGAAGAACATGCATATTAATTATAATACATTTTTACATTCTTTGGCTTTGATGGGTTATCTATTTAAAGCAAAACACGTAAATCATAAATATCAACTTTGTAAATTACCTACATATATGAACTTGTTTTGTTGTTCATGTCTTTCCTTTAACAGATCTCATTATCAATATTATCAACGCACTAGCCTGTCATCAAGGCGGCCGCGGTTCGATTCCCTGATGATGAAAAAAGGTATTGGGTTCACCTGACCGACCGCGTTGGTTTTCTCCGGATACACCGGTTTCCTCCCTCATTGAGACCCCAGAACGCCAATATCGGGACCAATAAAAGTGATTATATAACTTATTACATAGTTATAAAGTATATGAAATATGAAATATACATTCAATGTGGAATATATCTATATGAGAATAATTAAAAAAGAAAAAAATGAAGTTACATTTGAAGGAAAAAAAAATGCGTTCTAAAGTCATAAAATATAATATATATCTTGTTGATGGTACAAATCAAGTGATGTATAACAGACAATGTTTTTAAATCATAACATTCTACAACAATGATAAGTATTTTTGTACGTAGCTACATCATTTAACAATATGATTGGTTTGCTAAAATCAAATCCTTATAAAAAACAAGTGCTTCAAACATCAAACACAACAATGATTGTTCTGTTGATTTTTACGTTCAGGTATTTGTTTGATGTTAGGTGAGACAAAATGAAAGTGAAGAGGTTAATCTGTGCATTGTACATTACTATAACGGTTTTTCCCGTTAATCACTTGACGATTTGTTTTAGTACTAAAACATATCGGATTCAACGCAAAAAAGTCGTTTCTACCAGACAATTTTAACAAGGGTATACTCAAATGAAGAAACGAGTGTTTCAGTCGTTGCCTGCGTCTCCATCAGGCCTGAACGGTTATTCAGTGTATGGTCGTATTGACGTACAAAGGATCCGAACCACTACCTGCAAAAAATATTTGTCGGAGTACAATTAAGTTCAGGTAGACATAACGCATGTGTTGATTTCTAATCAAACTTGTTTCAAACTATTATGGATGTATATAACTGTTAGAGTCAAAACATAAATGTATAATTTCTCACACTCTGACATCACACAGGTTACATTGTGTTAAAACGAGGTTGTACATCGTGCTGCTGAAAAAGTAAGCTGCTGATGAAGCATGTGTTAAAGAGCTTTTTTTTTGTACTGATCTTGGTGATCATACTTAACAATGGGTAAGTTTTCAGATGAATAATAACCTAAGTGTTGTAAGATTTGAGCCAGGAGTAATATCAGTCTCTGTAAAGGTTACAGCGGCTGTTTGTCAAATTCGCTGTTTTGTTTAACAAAATATGTAATGGCCGCGACCATGTTAGCGGTGATGGTTTAGCTAAAACATGTTTGTAAAGGTGTGTCACTGTTCTCAGACATACTTTTTGCTTTTTGTAGATAACGTACGAATGCAGTTTGTAACTGTAGCTAATGATTTATGAAGTTTATCGTTCTATCGTATCATGTTTACGAACAGATTGTACACGTTTGTTGGAAGTAAGGTTTTACAACTTGTGTAATTAATCTAGAAACTCTTGTATAATCTGTAATTGATAGATATATATTATATTGCTTAAGTTGACTGCGCTAAACATTCAGTAGCTGTAATGAGTAGTTTAGAGTAAATTTTGGTAACTTTAGAAAACTTTTCCTGTCAAAATTGTCCATGTTTCATGGAGACAACTCGTTACTTGGCATAAGTTATTTCCCTTCGATTGTTAATTGCCTCTAAATCGAGCTCTTTTTCATTAATACTGTATTCCCATTGTATGTATATCGTACATTTGTGCTTCTATCATATGACTATCATTTTCCGCCAGATAATATTGCAGCTTAGTGAAATATTTGCTAGTTAAATGATGTAAAACACAAAGAATAAGAACAAAAACAATGATTTTGTCAATTTTCTGTGTCTTTGTACGTTTGGTATTTTTCAGTAAATCGTATCATCAATGGAACACATTTGGCTTTGATTTCTTTCTCAGGGATACGTATTGACCATAAGATCGACACCCTCATTACAATAACAAAGCATAAGATATAAAACAAAACTTGTTGCGTGAACTTTCTTGTTATGTTATACAAATTGTATTGTTAGGCTTTACATCGTTACGAAGTGCGAATTAGTAGCTTTTATAGTCTATACATATATTAGCACTAATGGCAATACACAATATTGTGCCGTTATCAGAGGGCGCATGCTGAATTGGTGTTATGCAACCTGAAGCCTACTTGGCGAAAGTTATAAGTTATATTGTTAAATGAAAACCATCTCCATGCAATATGTTTCAGTGATATATGATGATATGTTTTCAATCTAAATACTGATTTTTTGAATATTTTTTACCGTTCGATTACATAGGATTCTGAACACATACATAAAATGGCGTTGTCGGACCATTTTTTGTCGGTATTCCGATTTGTACAGTTGAGACCGTTGATGATAGTAAAAAATGTTTTTTCAACGCATTAAAGTGAATTAGTTGACAAAACAAAATTTGAAATTAAATTAAACTGTAACACTTACATGTTTGTCGCAACGTTTCTGTTTATGATCGTGAAGATCGAGGCAATACGCTGACTCGCCCCCACGTTTTGCCTAGGTTCGAGTTATCTTATACACATAGGTCATTGTAAGGTTATTAATGGAAACGTGATACATAATGCGATACTTGGTAAATAACTTTTAGTTGATATGTTTATATTAACTATTCAACAAAACAATGTAAACGCTAAACAACAATATTAACGATTCTTTTGTTTACAATAACAAAACAATGAACATGTATAGACCTAAAAAAAAGGAAGAGTGCGGTCGGTCATAAATTGATATTTCCTGGCGATACACATAATACATCGGAGATAATAGTGGAAAAAATATTACCTGATTTTGGTGGAATGTTTTCATACGCGTTTGCTTCTGAATGTCCGTGTGCTGTACTAAAATCAATAATAAAACCACTTTTGTATTTTTAATTAATTAAAGTATATATCAGCAGTAAACAACTATAAACTTACTTATTTGTATTTGACTCATATGATTGTATGCTTTATTTATATTGCTTTAATGTCTTGGTACTAGTCAACCATAATAGAAAACAATACAATATAGTGCAAGACATTATATGAACTGTTGTAACTTCTTTTAAGGAGACTCAATTAGGAAAATATTACATTTTAAATATCTGCATACTATATTGATTTTAACAAAACTTTTGTTACTTACTTTTTAGAATTAGACAAAAACTATCATGTGTATAAGGGGTTCATATTGTGTATACTGAGCGATTAAGCCTTCATATCAACATGTTGCATGGCAGATGCTGATAACAATAGAACACATAATACGGCAAAAGTATGATTGAAGTGAGTATTTACCTTTCGTTTCCGGCCGTATTGTTAGGATTGCCTGCAATTTAAAATGATTAGATCAAAGCAATCATTCACGTTGAACACGCACACCCGTAAACACACACTGACACAAACACTTACTCCCTCACAACCTCCCCCTCCACCCACACACAGAGATAGTATCACCTTTAAAGTGTATATGCTATAATTAAATCAAACAGCACCATACAGATGTGTGTATGTGTATGTCTTCAAGGACCGATCGGTGATGCTAGGGTAAAAAAGTTGGAAATCGAAATTGGTCTTAATTACTGTTGAAACAGAGAGGTGAGGTACGAGGTTCCGTCAAACACCTTTAATAAATTTTCAAAGTTTAAAAGAGTACTGGATAATATACAATTATTGACTTTTGTGCTGGTGTATATGATGTGATATAAACCTGAAAGAGTGATATTTACCGAGGTGAGGTCAATATCACTTTTTCAGGTTCATATCACATCATATTTACCAGCACAAAAGCCCATAACTGTTTTATTATATGATTCAACAATAATAAAAAAGAAACAAAAAAAAACTCCAGGTTCTGATTTTCGTACGCGAGCCTCCGTGTAAAATTTAGCCAGTTTCTAATTCAACAGCTCAGTATTGTAGCTTTTGAAGGCATCGTCTAGGTTCTTTTTCTTAATATAAGCATGGAGGACATGTACTGCGTATTCAATGACCTTCTTTATATTAACATCATCTTTATCCTCGAATAGTTTTGGTCATTTTTTGTTGTAACGGAGGAGAAACGTTCGCCAACAGTCATCTTCTATTTTCGTCTAACAGATCGCGTTCCGGTCTATTTGCGCATGCGCTACGACAGGTTCCGGGGAATTTCCATATAGGCTATAACAAGTCTACATGAGTTTTTGAGGACTGGTCACTTGTAAAGGAACCGACCAATGTGATTGCGAGAAATTTTACTATGGCAATCAACATTTCTAACAACCCCTTAGACAAAATACACCAGCAGAGTATACCATCTTGTATATCTAAGTATTTTCTTCATGTCGATAGGTATGGACTGTGAAAAACGGTGTATGTAGCACAACCAAAAAGTGTTTTCATGTAATGTTTCGCTGACTTGTACGGTATGTACTTCGTCATCTCCATAACGAGATGAGGGGGCTCATAGACTCTCGTACATCTATGACCAATTATCAAACAAAGCGTAGCTAAATCGAGTCATTTCGGTACATATATACCAACAAATTGTATATACGCTTACTGCGTAGCCGAATCGATTACTGGATAACTCGAATGTACCGTACTTGTCATTGAAACGTCACATATACACACTTTTTGGTTGTGCTACATACACCTTTTTCACAATCTACCATCTTGTGTGTCGAAAATCAAATAAACAAGTGTACAAAATAGGAACAGAAATAGTAATAAAAAGTATATTTAAATATGATTTATCAGATGATATATTAACAAAAAATACGACATCGAACGTAAGATAAATACAACGGTAAATCACATTATGATATATATATATGAAACGATAAAAAACTACCATCTCACGTCAGGAGTTTACATTTTCATTGTTGTTTGTATTCCGTGCCATGGAATGTTAAAATTCATTAATCGAATAAACTAAGAATACAATAATTGATAAGTTTATATTTACCCATTGGATTATTAGCAACTTCATCATATACTGCCGGTGGTTCAATTTGCTCCAAGTTGAGGTCTTCATATCCCTGTCTAGTAACACGGTAATGTATAAATCTTAAATAACACTACACTACATTGAACTGTGATCACGTTGAGTGGATACAATGTTTGCTACTTAAATTATTAACATGAAGCAACGATAAAGAGTGCATACAAAAAACGATGCATATGTTTGCGTGATAGTCGAAATGCAAAACGATAACATTGCAGACATAATATTCAAATCAATTTCTTGTAAGATATAGGTTAAACACATAAAAAAAACTATTTCATTAAGTCTAAATACCACTGTTCTCGGGTATGACCATCGTTATCGTTTGGAAATTAATATAGCAAAGTTATTTCGCATTTAACAAATTGAGAATTCTATAAAAAAGGAACGTCGCTGGATTTTATGGGAAATTCCTAAAAGAGAAAACAAGTGATGTATGTGTGTCTATTGCAATTTCAGATTGTTATTAGTGCAAGCAAACTGATATGAAATGCTAATATATTGTCTGAAACAAGTTATTTTCCTTTTTTCAAGTGAACGTATTCCACAAAAGCATTTATACAAATTACTAATTGTGGCGAATGCTTCTTTATAAACTTTGTTTTTACCTAATTATTGCATTTGACTCAATGGTGACAATCAACAGCACGTTACTACAAGTTTAATACATATTACATAAACCCATAACGTATACATAATTATATTCGGTAACATACACTTTATTACGAATAGAACATTTCTGCTAAATAATTTTTTACCTATACTTGCTTTACTAGATTAGTACTTGCTTACTGGTACTTGATTTAAAAATATGTCAACCCAGGATACACAATATCTGACTAGATGTTAATGTGAAGATTATACTTACTGTCCGGATTCACCTGTGAGCAATGGAAAAACATGCTTACATAGAAATTGTACACATTTGTAAAACCGAGGAGTGATAGTAGATTCGTAAAAAGATATATCTAAATGAGGTAAAACCTACAGTTTGTTATTACCATACAATATTTGTAGTTAAGCTAGTGGCAAATAGAATACAATAAGAACGTTAATTGCAAATATTCAAATAAAAAATGTCCGGTGTACATGTATGCATTATTGAGAATATGTCAAGTTATTTTTAGAAGAACTGACAATGGATAATATATAAATATTGAAAATTAATTGATCAATCATTTGTAAGATCATAAGATTTTTATTAAATTTAATCATACATTTAATTCTGCTACAACTTTTTGAGTCAGTGATTAATGTTCACGAACAACTCAACGGTTAAGAGTGATAGTGATTAAATACGTTTGATTAACTTAATGGTTAAAAGTGAAGTATTTGAAAAAAACGCGATAGCCCTTTCTATAAGGCATAAAGTTGAGAGTGTAGAAATGTATTTGTCCACGGGAGGTAAATGACAAAGGAAGGTTCAGATCGATGACACATGTAAAGATATCATCAACTGGATTTTACCTCTTGTGTTTTTTCCAGATGTCCTTCTCTTCGTTTTAAAGATGACAACTATGACAACTATAACAATGATAGCAACCACAGATCCACCCACTCCGCCAAGTATCGCTCCTAAAGGAGAGTTCCCGGGGGAGGATTCTGTAACTGATTCAAAATATAGACAAAATGTACGTTATATAAGTAAAACAAATGCAGGTCAAATATTGAATATCAAGATTGTTTCATAATATATAGCAAACGAATTAAAATGACGGAAATGTGACTTAGAGAAAAAGAACAATGTTCTTGTTAAGGCTGTTTTTTATTTACTTTTCATAGCGTACATGTATATTGAAGCGAAAGTGTTCGTAATCACCTTTTGTAGTGCAGTTTACGTCCTTAATAAATGTCGAGTTCCCAAAAGGATTCACAGCATACACTGTGAAGAATTGCTGTGTACCAGGCGACAGGCCAAATACCGTTATATTGATGATTCGGTGCTGCCCCGGGTCCTGGACTCGGTCGAGGGTTTGATCAATAACAAAGTTGTCCTTTTCACTTTGCCTTCTTCCAACAACGAATAACTGGTCAGCTCCCCCGTTGAATGCCGATCTCCAGCTTAAGATGGCACGATCTGTATTTTGACACACAGCTGTACCTTCATACGGGGGGTTTGGTTTTCCTGGGGGTGAAAAATTACCCAATCGGAGGTGCTTATAGGAAACATTAAGATGGAAGATTGTTTTCTTTTCATATTTTGGATTAAACTTCCTTTCTATTAAGGATTACTATGATCAGCAAACAGTGGAAGAATTAGCAACGATTATCTTATTCGGCATTTAAAGATAAACCAAGTAATATACAAAACATCACAAACTTAATATATTTACACTTGATAACAAGACAATTGTTTTGGAGTAACCATTTTACATGGAAATGTGAAATATACAAACATATTGCAGATTATTTTAATTAGAATCATGTATAGTATGTATATCTCTCCATGGCTCAATTACAGTTTGCGTAACATGCATGACAATAAATACGAATAATAAAATCTATTTCCTGAGGGAACATAACAACGTAACCCAACCAATAGATCAAAATCAGGATTGGTTTAAGTAAATGCATATTTTCTCAAAAGACAAAACGTCTAGCCGTCAGGACTGCTTTCACAATGTCAGTTTGCCTGTGTTGATTCAATTGATACCGCATGTTAAAAGTATATTTCAAAAGTAATGTTTTAAAATAAAGTGGAAGAGTGATCTTTATTATCACAAACTACTCCTGCACAAGATATGAACCATTAGTTAAGTTTGTAAAAGCTCTCAACTCACATTAATTTATCTAATATACACTATAAAAACACAACGAAAACGCCAAGAGAAAAACAAGGCAAAGAGACTGGAACATATTCAAAAAGCCGGTTTTGTGCTAAATGATTGATTTACCTGTAGCTGCAACTATGAAAGTGACTGTCCCGTTGCCCTCACTGTTTATTGCTGTAACATTATATAATCCAAACCAGGCCTCCTGTATGTTCGTACGTGTTCCCACTGACAAAGCTGACAGGTTCGATGTAAAAGGTGCATTATGTATACCAAAGTTGTCTGTCCCATCGTTTAGCTCAGTAAAAGAATTATGTGAAGAGTTCTGGAAAGTCCATGTGAACGATGACGGTTCTGGGTTTGACAGAAACATGGCATTCATAGTTAGATTATCATGGGTGGCCAACCCCATCTTTCGGTCTGTGAACACTCTTGGATCAAGGCGCGGCGAACCTGATTTGGATGGCATTAAAACAAAAATAAGACAACTTACTACTCTACGATTTAGTATCAAAAACATGCAGACACACACATCTATATATACATGCATGCCTACTACCGCTTACCCACTCAGGTACACACAAATATGCTGAAAACTCATTAGCATTATGATAGTATGATGTTGTATGGTGAATGTGGATATAAGTTGCTATAGGCAACCATTTATTTTTTTTATTTTTGCGAAAATCTGGACGTCAAACAATTCCGTAAAGCTACCCCCGCCTAAACTTGTCATGGCTGATGCAATTGTTATTTGTTCTATTTCAGGACTTTCAATTTCCTGTCCATATATATTTATCTAATAGATTGTATTTTGACATTTTTTGTTTTTAAAAAAGTGTGGACAACAAGATCAATCCAGGCTTCCTTGTATTCACTGTTTTTCTTTACCGTAAGTAACGTTATGAACCTAAAACTGTGTTTTTATTGACGAAACGAACTGTGTTAGCTACACTTAAATATGTTTTCAAGCTGACGGTCGGGTTCAATCGACGTAATTGAGCGTACAGCTTACAATAGAGTGAGTTATCAAGCTAACAAGGTCTTTAGGTATGTAATCAGCTGGGGGCGTGTTCTTTACGTTCTTAATTTTACGGGCCTCTTTTCATTACGTTGTCAAACTAACGGCATTTTCTTCAACGACGTTGTTAACATTACAGCGTACCTTGAAGTACGCCATTTACATGACAATGTGTTGTATCGACGTTATCATCATTCAAGTGAATTCACAATTAGCATTTTAACATATATTTTACACCAAGACATTTAAGAAAAGTTTGAGTTGTTTTCCTTCTGCACAAACCGTGATTACGTTGTTTTTACTTACGTGATTAGTTACAAAGCGAAACGAAATAGTGCAGGGTTCACGTCAGCGGTCGCCTATAGCGCCACATGCAAAAACAATAATATTTTCCTGATAAAAATAGTTCTGGCGACTTTTAGGCGCATAATAATGCCAGTTGTTCTATCAATATCTTACAAAAATGTGCCATGTGTCAGTTTATAGCTGTAACAAAGGTAAACAGTGACAATCTAGCTGCCGTATCATGGTGAATTTATTGCCCAATTAACTACTTAGTGTTACGCTATTGTTACAATCATTAATCCCATGTGAATGGTACGCCTATGGGCACACTGTGTACGTAGCAAACAATACGTGACAAGCAGTGGTCAGGAGCCGTAACAATTGAGAGGTCTAAGGAATCATTATCTAATACATCCAACCATATTACCTAACATATAAAAGCAAACTATAATATTTGTTTAATGATTAGATTTATTCTGAATTGAAACATTTTATCAATATCTTTGAATTTAAAGGAATTAATTTTATTCTCTATTTCTCGGGGTTAGTTGGATTTTTTTTTAAGAAAAAACTGAAATCAAGGAAAAAGACACAGACAGATGTAATCTAATACATGGAAATTTTAGGGACACAAACATTTTAATCTAAATATTGTAGGGGATCATAAGGTAATCGAGACACAGGCGTTTTACCTTTGTGTAAGCTCTTTGTAACAAACAGATTAAAGGGTAATAGTGATGTTATAGTAAAGAGATATCTAAGCTAAGGGGAGGTATTAAACTTATTGTTTTACCGCGGCGTCTTGTTTATGTCGATATTTCTTCACTATAGCATTTTACAGATTGCAAACAGAATTGACATGATCTAGAAAAAAGTTGATTATCGAAAGCATGGATAGATATTGATAGGTATGTCTGATACTTAGGGGTTCACACGAAATGACCAGGGCGCTTATTAATAGCATTCTTGCTTTAATAAACATGGCACCTATGAAAATGTATGCATTCAATCCAGCTTTAAAACATTCTTACGCTTAAACTTTCGCCAAAGTTATTTTTCTTGTGCCAAATTTTACATTTATGAGCCAAATATTTTAACCCTATCACCACTGTAGGCCATAATGGACTGATCCAGATCAATGCACGGAAGAGTTTGCTAAAGTTACATAGGGGTGAAGGGGTTAAAGACATAAACAAGGCGCCGCGGTAAAAAAATAAGTTCAATACTTCCCTTTTGCTTAGACATTTCTTTACTATAGCATCACTGTTACCCTTTAATCTGTTTGTTACAAAGAGCTCACACAAAGATAAAACGTCTGTGCCTTAGAGCTTAGGTCGTCTTATGCCACTCAATCTGGAGACGAGACGCAGCAGGCGACGGAAAGATTAGCAATTATTTTTTCTTCAAAAAAGACTATTCATTTTATCAAAAAACTTGCCTACGTTATTTTAAACATATTTGACAAACGGAGAAACAATATTATCTGTGATTGAATCAACTAAAATAAATGTGCCGCTTTATTTCGATGGAAAATAATAAAAAAAATCGCCGTTTGTATTATGTGCATGTTTCGGTTGCTTACTGTTTCGATCATTCTAGTGGTTCTAGCTTAAGATTGGCGGCCATAGCTTTTGCTCAAGTGAAACGCTGCAATATTTTTTTTCAAGCATGAATGTCGACATGGGGTATTTTCGGTACGAAGAGATATATATATTAGTAATGACTAAAGAATAATCATCATTTTTAGCGTCAACAATTCGGTCAGATATAAAGTTCGTGGTTTTCGAATCAATATGGAAAATACAACATACACAAAACGTTGATCCTTATGTCCTTGGTCACTGCTGTGTTAGAGACACTGTTCCTGGCAGAACAGGTGTATAGTCCTGTGTCCAGACAGCCAGCAGTAGTCAGGGTGTAGCTACTCTCCAGTACATCTGTGGCGATAAACAGTTTTGTGTCATTGTTTTTGTAGTACCATGTTATTGTAGACGATGGGACACTCTCCACCTTACAAATGAGAGTCTTTGATCCGTGTTCCGTCATATCAACGTCTCCTTGGTTGTAAGCAAGACTGTCTATTTCAGGAGGAACTGAAATATAGAATAACTACTTATGTATCTATGCATTATGATAGAGTTTTGATTTAAATTCGACAATTTGGCTGCATAGCCTTTTATCCACTTAAACGTCAGATAAAACAAGTAAATCGACTCATGATCTGAATAGGAGCTTAATCATTACTCAAATTCTAGTTTAGAATTGAATACGTGATTTAAAGATCAGAGAAACAAAATATATGATTAACTTTAAGAGGAAGAAACATACCTGATTGACGTGATTAGTGACATTTACGTAGGGAAGTATATATAGTAACGGTTAAATTATACTTGTAATTTGTTTTTATCTGTCTTGATTATAACGCATTACATGATAAACATTTAAGAAATTTCAAAATAATATCCGAACAGATGTGTTAATCATTTATGTAGTTTCAGCTGATTATACTTTTTATTGTTTATATACGCAAATTACAACATGACTGTATCACACATTATTTAGGAAGTGACTATGTTATATAGTAAATGGCTCTAAAGGTCAGAGTCATGATGACATAGGGCCTTTGTGTTTGAAATGAACATGATTATTTTTATTTTTATTTGTATTTATAATGCAGGGAAATATCTGACGTTTACAGCAGCTTTAGCATTTGTCAGTACAATAATTTCCTTGTTTCTGTATGAAGCATAAAGTTCTTGCAACAATTTATTACTAACCGATATATTTGTTTCCATAAGTACATAATGATAAGGGGACTTGCAGGACAAGCAATTTATCATGATTTGCTCGGTGAAGGAGAAGGTATGGGGTATTAAGATAATTGTACTTCCAAAACATGTAATGTGTAATGAAAACTGTTAAACAACTTGTAAATTTCATTACAACGCATGGGATACATATTTAAGTGATGCTTAGAAACTTGTGTTTTTCTCTCAACACTGTGTTTATCTCTCAACACTGTGTGGATGTTCAAGTACATGTAAAAAGTGGTATTGGACTGCATCTACAAACAAATTTTCAAATAAGTACTTCAATTTGCATGGTCATGCTTTTAACACTAATGTACCAGACTCTGCTGAAATTATGTTATTGTTATCAAAAGTACGAAGTAACTTCCCTTCCAATTAACGGAAAATATCAAATTAACATATATAAATAGGTTAAGATTTGAATTATAACGATTAAAAGATGCTGCTGTTATGAAAAAAAATCGCATAGGGATCTAAACATTTGTCATTTTTTTCTGTTTTTCAAAAAGGATTAAAACGACAAAAAAACGATATGTTATATAGAGAGAAAAAAATGAAAAAAATGGAATTCAGTAAATGAGGATATTAATGATATCATAAAATAAGTCATCTACTTAAAAAAATGCACTTAATATGATATATAAGTGAGACCTTTAATAAACCTGTCCCCTGTTATATACCAGATTTTGATATCAACATAAAAACAATATGTGTTGCCCTGAAAATACCCCTACCCACTTATTTAAGAAATTATTTTTATTGTAGTTTGAATGAAAGATAACAATAAAATAATTTACGTTCCTAATAGAAAACATAGGTGTATTGATGAGTCTAAATCTACTTTTGCACATCGAGTAAATAAGATAAACTTTTTAAATGTGAGCCAATTTCCATAATAAATGCTTACATTTGACGATTAGAATCCAGCTTTTCGTTCCTCTGCTGATGGCGTTGTTAGCTGTACACTTGTATGTCCCAGCGTTGTTCCTCGTAACCCTTGACAGAGACAGCGGATTTGGACGAATACTATTTGATTTGGACCAGCTATACGTACATGGGGGTCTACAATCAGCAGAACAACTTATGTTTGGGACAGTCTGGTTTTCAACTCTCTCTATTTTATCTTGCGTTGGTTCGAACGTGATGCTGTCTCCTGGCCCATCTGGGAAAAAATGTTTAGATAATTTTAGTGTCTGTTTATTATACAGTTGTCAGTAATTAGATTTGAAAAAAGATATGAATAAGATTAAAGATACGACCAGGTACGTTCATTACAGCCAACCACCAAAACCTAACACAAATTTACAATATATAAAACACATAGTTATACAAAAAGTATACAGATATATGATATTCATTTAATATTTTAGTTTGATATATATCCTATCAAGAAAAGTTTGTCTATTTTTGTCATGTCAAAATAGCATTAAAAGCGAAATTAATCGGGTTTTTTTTTCCATTTGACGAAATTTTATTTCTGCTTAATGATAACCAAAGTAATGAAATCCATCGAGTAATATCCCTGTTAAGAAAAATTATTCCCCTTAAGCTTTTGACTTATACAGGGAACTAAATTGTTTCTTTTCATTTCATCACGTTGAGAGTTGTCACATCACGGCATCAGAATTTCACAAATTGAAAGGTCACGTTTCAGGCTACAAAGGGTAAATACCTCTATCTTTAGTTTATTAGCTAGGATAATAAGTGATTATTTGTCGGCAAACATGCTTGAATAAAGAGTTATTATATCATGAATTAAGTGATCAAGCTTTTTTGGTAAAGAGTCAAAGTGCAAAAGCGCTCTTTTGGTAACATATAACAGCAATTGATGTGAGATTTTCAATGATGAAGCCGTTAAGACTTCCAGTGTGACCTTTTCTCCCTTTAACTACCGACTCTAATACGTGTACCCCTGCATACACTGGATATTATCAAGCTGTTGTATAAATATAAAGTGAACTTGGTTTCTGTTGTAAAGATGTCTTTTTTGTCAAGAAGTAGAAATGTGTTAATTTTGACTTTAACCATTAACTTTGGATGATGGCCACCACTGTCTTATCATGTGTTCATATCGATGTGACCATACTTTGGTGTAAATATGATGTTGAAATATCCATAAGATATGTTGTAAGCAAGGTTTAATTCTTACCCGTTAACCTTTCCCAATAACCACAATAGCAAGTCACGTTTACAACTTGATATCATCATACTACTTTGTGAAAGAAATCAGAATTTTAGTTTTTGTGAATTATCTTTTAAACAATCATGTTGAATATATTCGGTCCTTTAACGTTGACCGATAACCATGTATTTACTACGGACGAACGTACAGGGCAAAAAATGTATCACATAGTAAACCCATAGTACATGTCATACGGTCACGTGATAAATATGGTATTACACACATGTAATAAAACCTACAGGTGCTGCGATTAATCAAAACTGAGGGAGAATATTCCTAGGCCACTACAGGGAAATCTTTCATTTTTTATATCACATTATACATTTACTAATATATTAAATGAATTTGTAACGGTAACTTTGTCATTATTACTTTTCTTGTTTTTAAAGTGTTCATTTAAAAACAAAATCTGAAACTACTTTGCACTGCGCGGAACGACTATACAATGATCGAAAAACTTTGGTGTTTTTCCTATATAGAGTCAGCTGTTAACACATAAAATTATAATTGCGTTTGAATTTTTATTCAAATTATGAATGTTAGGAGATCAATATAATCTTACATTCTTGTCCATGTCATATTCAATTACTAAACTCGTTCAATGAATTGACATGACACTCGCCTAAAGGTTCGCGTCATATCAAATTATTGAACGCGTATAGCAAATTTAAAATGACATTGTCACTCATGTAAGATCCTCTATATGTACAATCTACCATTGCCAAAGCGTGTAACAAATCTCGTTCTGAAGTTTCCAAAGGCAAATATGTTTAAAGTGAACACTGCTTTCATACCAGGAAATGAAAGTATTAATTTGAATAACTTTGATCTCTAACAAATATCACAAGTTTCATAAGGGTTAAAATATCATGACCATTTTTTGTAAATAGCTAAGAAGTCTAGTGTTATTTAATTTAGGTAGTATCTTGCATAAACAAAGGGCTATCAAGGTTGCTCCTATGGAAGATTTCCGCCAACTTGAACGTGGGTCAAAACACAGATATAAGTGTGTACTACGTGTATATGCGTCTACATACTTGACATAGATATTTATTGTAAAAAACATATCATATTGATTTTTCGTGTTAAATGTCAAACAACTAAGACAATAAAATCTGTACATTTTTCAAATGAGTTCGATTAATAGGAATTGGTTAAACTATCATGGCCATTAACACTGTGTAGGACTGACACCGTATATAGCTAGAACCGAAGCGATCATGGAAGCTGGTCGTAGTCAAATCACGTTAAGTTTTCCGGTATTTCTTGTATTTTCTGGTAGTGTGGAGACAAATAAAGAAGCACGACAGTCAAGCATAGACGGAATTCATATCTGAAACAGGTGGCATGTAATTGTTTTGGTGTAGTTGCAAATTATTTACAAAAACAGTCTGCCTAGTACCGCTAAATCTTTATTCGCAACAGCAAATAATGTCTTGACTTGACATTTGCCAGTGGGTTATATTCATTTATATGCTACGATGATTTCTTATAGTTATACAGTCATGATAATACATGGAGTCACTCTATATTATGTTTCTTTCTTTAGATATTGGCATAACTAATTTTGGTTAAGTGTACGGAGAATAGCAATACATTGTACGGCAAATAGGAATGTTTAAAATAACTGGTACACGGCGGATAGGTCATATGATATACAGTATTCAAGTGAACACTTTGCCTAAATGTGATACATTTTGTTAAGGATCCCCGTCCCTCCGCCTAAAAATGTAATGAGGCATTGTTTGTTTTTCTACAGCATCGCTATTGCATAACCAAATAATTTCTGAACAATTACCCATACCTTGCGTTAGTTTCGTCAGATTTTATGGGATATTTTTTAAAATGAGAATTACTTTTTGTGAAGCTGAACTGAAACTAACGTTCCCCGATTACCGTTAATCTCATGCAATGTAAAATGCATGCACCTTATCGTACGTAAGTTGTATAACACCAAAGAGTACAAGAAACAACAGTCTGCATATGCTGTAGATTAAAAGGATAGGCCAAAATGATAGTTGTGTGTCTATTTTTCAGCCCTCAAAATATTAGGGTTGCAAAATATTTTTTTAAAGTACCAATTATAAAACAAAGTTTCAGACCATAATTTAAAAGTGTCTATTAAAAGTTTATGAAAATAAAGTTAGAATAGACTTTGAAATCTTGAGTAGGAGTGATACAGACTTTTCCCATTGCCTGTTAAAGGTATACATATTTAACACTTTCAGACGTCTGTATTGCCTTCACCACTTGCTGTTTACAGATAACTGTGAATAAATTGAGGATATATCAACTTAACTATCGTGTATTTCTTTGCAAATCTAGGTATAAGTGCAGATTTTCTCTACATCAGCCTTAAAATTTCTTGTGTTACCCTCCCCCTTATATATTGACGTTGTGACAGGGAAAGAGTATGTCACCTTCTGCCTAAGTTCCAACTCTCCACCGCTTTTGTCAAGGTCACATCTTAAGTTTCAACTCTCCACCGCTATTGTCAAGGTCAAATCTTAAGTTTCAACTCTCCACCGCTATTGTCAAGGTCACAGCTTAAGTTGTGTTATAGCATGTGAAAAATGGGTACTCCTGAAATATTTAACTTGACATTCCTTAGACTTTCGACATTCTTAACCCCTTCCCTTACGATATCATTCAAAAGTGTTACAAAGCAACACCATGAATATGTTACTCCAATGGTATAACAACATAAAACGTAGCTAGTACAAATGCTCGCTCTAAACACAGTTATGTTAGTACAGCTATTCGCCGTACTGATAACATGCTAGTTGCCGTACACTTGAAAATGTATCAACAACTGTCGCCGTATACATACGAAAAAACATTTAAGTTAATTACATCGTAATGACTACATTTAGACATATGACCATTATATGTTTATCCCGGTCTCATCTACATATGCTAGTAACGTCCGTTTCATCATCGTATATGTCATACTTTAATAGTCATCTCTTCTTCTTTCTTTGTAAATGATTTTGTACCGTACTTTGTAGTCATTTTTTACCAATAGCTTAAGATCGCATGAAATAGTTTACAAATCATCTGCAACACATACATCATTGTTCATTGTATAATTGCTGTGCTCCTTTATTTGTCTCTACGCTACCAGAAAATATCAGAAATATCGGAACGCATCCCGTGGCTTGTCTGCGCCTAGCGTCGATGCCCGCTTCGGTACTAGCTATATCCGGTGTCAGTCCTACACAGTGATTAACATATTAGAAGATCTGCTCAGAAATCACACAGAAGCAAAGGATTCGGTCAAACATTGGTACTAGTTACAAGGTAATGTAAGCTGGCTTACAGACAAAGGGACGGACAGTGTGATGATATAAAGCTTTGCTTATTGCGCTCATATCAAAAGACACCAATCGTACTTACACTGTATGGTAACAGTTGCTGTTTTATTTGACATTCCAACAACATTCCTAGCAGTACACTTGTACGTCCCGTGTTCTAATCTGTCCAGTTGTCCCAGTGACAACACAGCTGAGGCAGTAAAGTTGGTGTTGTCAGGTTTTGTCCAGACAAAGGTACAGTCAGGTCTACAGTCAGCTGTACAGGTGATGTCCGGTAACGTGTCCTCCTCAGTCCTGGTGTAGGTAGTGTCAGGTGGAGACAAGGTGATAGAGGTACCAGGACCGTCTTCAATAAAAACGTGTTTATTTTTTATGTTTTTTTCGATGTACTAATGCAATAATTTGTAACTTTAAGATTGCAAAACAGGTCTCTTCCATTTGTATGTAAAAAAAAAATGTTTTGTTCTTGTTTTCTGTGATAAATATAATCATACATTCGTGTGTACGTCATATTTAAATTATTTAACTTATTTAAAAATTTGCTTTAAAGCTCGTGTCATATCAAATTATTGAACTTGTTCAATAAATTCAATATAACATGAACACTCATGTGATATCTATGTACATGTACGCTGTTGATTATTACATAAAATTAGTAGCGGACTTGTATAACTACCCACAATACAAACACATGTTAACCAAACCAATGTAACCATTTACTTTTTATTCAAATACACTGATTATTTGCGAGTGTCTCTGCAATCAATACCATTTTAATAAACGGTACATTGTGTATGAGTCTATGTGTGATGTAAAGCATAGACGTTGTCATATTCATCGAACTGCAAGCTGAATGTCTATACTAATCAGATGTCTCCAGCTTTGTAAATTGTACGTCTATAACTTCCTTCATTTCCCCCTCCCGATGGTTCAGTTTTACAGCTGTTTATATGCCCCCTAACTACAGATGATTTCGTCATTTACTTTTGCAGAGGCTGTACACATAGGTGATGCATTGGTGACATACAAAATTTCACACTGATATATTTTTGCAAACGTTAATTTTACGATTTAAAGAAATGAATTAACTGATATGTACATCTCTTTTCTAAACGGACAATGTACTACTGATTCAGATGGGTGAACATTTAGTTTAAGCTACTTACACTGTACTGTAACGATAACACTGGTAGTTGTAGTTGACTCTCCGGCAACATTCCCAGCAGTACATCTGTACGTCCCGTGTTCTGATCTGACGAGTTGACCCAGTGACAACACAGCTGAGGCAGTAAAATTGGTGTTGTCAGGTTTTATCCAGACAAAGGTACAGCCAGGTCTACAGTCAGCTGTACAGGTGATGTCCGTTAACGTGTCCCCCTCAGTCCTGGTGTAGGTTGTGTCCGCTGGAGAAATTGAAATAGACGCCCCAGGACCGTCTACAAGATAAACACATACACATCACACACTGACTAGAATTTTCGTATTTTATGTTTGTTGAGTGTCAAAATAGTATCCTTGATCGCAGGATACCATACATAGCCGGTGAAATTATTGCTTATAATAATATCTATGTAATGCTTAAATACAAACAGTTATATGTGTCGGTCAATATTATATTGTTCTATCGGCAATATTGTCAGACATGAGCTATTTATTAGCCATCACCTGTTTAAGTCCTGGTTTATCTCAATATTTTTATATATCTTAAGTGTATTTCTACTTCACGACTAAGACTCATTTCAGAAAAAACACCTTTATGATTGGTTTCAAATTATACTTGTTTGTGACCAGAGCGATATATTTGATGTAACCTCAAATGATTGTTACTCAATTGTCAGGGAGAAGCGTTTGTTTTTTTTCAAATGGTAAAAATACATGGATCCAGTATCAAGTGAAAAATATTTTTTCCACCTAAATGTGAGTTAACGGAGGGGGGGGGGACACTTTTACCCCTTGGACAATTAACCATTACGATTTCAAACCGTTTTGTTTGAGACGAAAACTCAATTGAATCAAAAGGTAAATAGTATCAATAAAATTGACTTATTTTGAGTTTAAAATGTTAATGTTAACTTTCTTTCAAACGACGTCGTAATACGGCTGTTGAGGTAATAGATATAATCCTCTGAAAAATATTCTAGCGTCAATCATTTGTAGTCACTGGCGAGATTAGTTATAAAAGCATGGTATATTGTAAATTAATACAAAAATAATTAAATATCTTCCATTTTGTATTTTCCTAAACAAAGAAAAATCATACTATTTTATTCCTATGATAATTACAGAGCTAGCAGGAGACAATCATGTCACGGTTATTAGTACGTACAGTTTACAGTAACACTGACGTCACTAGATGTCCGACTACCGTATCCGTTACTGGCCGTACACCTGTATACGCCCGTCTGACCACGTTGTATGTTAGTGAGCTGGAGATCTGACCCTGTTGTGTGGGACTGTCCATCCTTTGTCCAGCTGTAGGCACATACTGGGTTACAGTCAGACGAGCACGTGACGGTAGGGAGAGTCTGTCCTTCTGTTAAGGTGTAGGATGTAGTCGACGGGGTCAACATCACAGTTAAAGGACCATCTGAAATGTTTAAGTATTGGTAGCTATACTCTATAAAGCTTGGACTCCATGAAGTGTTCAATTTCACGTTTAGAATACAAATACTAATTCTCGTTGTTGTGAAATAGTGGTCATGATATTAAAGGTTAGGTAATGTTATCCGGTAAGAAGTGTAACATAAAGCCCCAGTCACACTGTGCCGGTATATAGTCACTGTGAGCTACGGTGGTGTAAACCGGGAAAAACCCTGGGTAATCCGTAGCGAGTCCGTATTGACGCTGGGGTAATCTGTGTTTATCCTGGGTGATTCGTAGCTCGCTACGGTAGTTTTAAACAGTCTAAAATACCCGGGTACTTCCGTAGACGAGCCACGGTATTTAGAAAAATGTAGTGTCACCGTAGTACCACCGGTCTTTCCGAAGAACCGCCGTAAAACCGCCGTGCAAGCTTCCGTGGCCATCCGGGGGTGACCGTAGTGTTTGGGAGTCATGCCAACTCACAGCATCACTAGGGAGACTCACGGCAATACTATGGTGTCATTACGACCACCACCGACCGCTGTACGGTACACCGTTGTCTAACACGGTATATGCCGTTTCTACTACGATTCCATTAATTTGACACTACGACGATCCACGGTTTCTCCATGATTTCCAAAGTACACTTCGTCTATATTACGGTGGTACTACGTTTGCTGTACGGCAGTGACGGCAGGAATAAAGTTTGTTACGGTTCCGGGTCAGTGTGCTATAAATTGGGAACAAAATCTGCTTCAACTCACATGGAACTTCAGTCTTCGAAACGGTAACATCATAGACTTTGTCATCAACAACCACAGAAACAAACTTCAGCTGATGAACTGGCTTCTAGAATTGAACATGTAGCAAGTTGCAAACTACATGGTGATGGTCCCAGATATTCAGCAACGAAACAAAAAGGGGCTTAAAGTAGTTTGAGACTTCCTTCTCGTTTGGTTCATTAAAGAAAAACGATTTTGAATTAGAACATTTGTTCCAATATATATAGCCCCCGGGGTGTCACATGACAACCCGAAGCGCTACCGCAGTGACACCGTGAGGGAACCGATGATGACGAAGCGCCACCGTAACACAACCGTGGAAACCAGGGACAAACCGTAGTCATACCTTGACAATCAGTAATTGTACTGTAGTGGAACCTGGATTTATCTTGGCCTATCGTAGTGGTCCGTAGTGGTATCGGATTAGTGTCGTCATCTATCGTATTGACACCTTGATATCCGTAACAATACCCCAGCAACACCGTAGATTGTCAAAATTGGAGAGATGACCAAGGTTTGCCACATTATAAAGAAACCGGGAACAACCGGGGTATACCGTGGCCAATAACGTGACAGTGTGACTGGGGCTTTACAACTGAATTGTGTATATCAGAGGCGAGAGTTGGAGTATGTAAAACAATATCACATTTGTTTACCTTTGTCATGTGGTATTGGAGTAGTGTGATGTTGATATGAAATAACCTTGTGCCGAAAGTGCATACTTTTTTTTAAAGAAAATAAAAAAAAAAAAATAAAGAAAAAAGAACTTCTACTCTAAAGTTAACGAACACTAATTTCTATAAATAAACTACAGAACATTTTTGTCGAAGGTGTGACAGGTATTACTTCGTCAGTTACTTTCTCCGTGACACAAAATCTCCATCAAACGGGTGACGGGTAAAACTAAAGTTTACCTGCGTTTTTTACAAAGGTACAAAATTTCAACATGTTTCAAACCCATACTGTTGTTATTCGACACCCTTAACACTTCAAAATACCAATATGATATTTACCGTTTTAAATACATTATGAATTTATGGTTCTTAAGTCATGCAAAATATTTCCAAATTTATCTCACACAAGCTCATGCAATGTAGGTACATGCAGCCGTCATTAGCAAATGTTTTGTTTTATTGAAAAACCAGTCATATAGAGATGGACAATATATTGTTAATGACTTGGCTACGACATTATTTAGATGTCTGACACAAGTTTAAAGCTCTATAATGCCGCATACTGTAAATCAATTTATTTTCATTGATTTCTATGATAGACACCTCTGAAAGCGCTTCACCCGCAGCGCTTAAGCGAAAACCTAACTTATCCGATAATACGAAACATGTCCAATAATATAATAAACAGCGTCCACCGAAATGTGTGTTCTGCCATTGCGTTCTAGAGAATCGTCGCATACTTGGCCGCGTCGACCTTACGCCGAATGGTAACTTGCTCTGTTCAATTAAAACATTTAATTCCAAATTTAGCTCCTAATCATTTCCGTGACGTCTTGATGCGCTTGCGCATGCGCATATGTCATGTTTCTCTATCTTGTCAACACAAGGAGGACTGTTTCCTGGATGATCTGCAACGTTTCATGTAATGGAGTCTTTTGACGAGACGGCAGATGTTCTTTTGCAAAACAACTTGGGAAAATCGAAAATCTCAAAGTGAACTTCTTTAGGCTTAAATATGGAAAATCAAGATTGATTTGCCGAATAGTTAGAACCAGTATTTTATTCTTTGCTCTGAATATCAAAGTTACTGTGTCTTTTTATTGGTGGCAGCAAACATACTCATCAGTGATTTTGAATATTACATCGTCAGTTGAAAACAACATTGCAAAACCTTGCCCCTAATATTTATCTAGCTATCTATTACAACAGATACATATTTTTGAACTTTTTCAATATTTTTTTGATATTTTTGCCGTTTATTGACCTGAACACCCGAAGAATGCATGTGGTAGCAGCTTCGTACCAGATGTCTGGTCACTTTTTCGCAAACGAGATAGCAACTAACTTCCGCTACATACATGTCTATCATTTCCAAATACACTGCCCCGCACTGTGTCCTTTCTGCGCGGCTCTTACAGCCAAAACTCATTTTCTTGCATCATGTTTAAGGAGCACTGCGCCAGTTTCGGCCATCATATTGAAGTCTGTATCAGAGTGAGTCATACCAAACTTCGTCATAATTATCATAACGTTAACAATGTTTTCAGGCTTAAACAATTTGACCTTCACTACAGTTTTAACCTCTTTACCGCTCTGCTGATTTAGGGTCATAATGCAACCCTGCTAATTACGAAATGACCTTCGCCAATTTAGTATTAACTAGAATTATGTCAGTGCGACATTAAAGCCGCTCACCACTTTAAATTTAATTGCTTCAGTAACACGTTGAGCATCATTATCTACTATAATACCTCAGATATGTGTTCTGTATTCTGCTAATTGAAAATCAGGTCATGTGAGGATGTTGTCTTTGGAATTTCCAAAATCAATCACCTCTTAAATGATGCTTTAAAAACATTTCTCCCTTTCCTCTTTCTAATAAAGAATAGGTGCATTTTGTGCTTGTGAAATGAAGGATAATTAACAGTAGTGGGAAAACCATTGCATGGAGAAAAGAGACATTGTACTCTTTTTATTTTTGTTTATTTTTTATTCATATTAATAATAATTATTAATATATGTAGTGACTTTTTTAACTGACATTGAATATACATAATCTCACAAAATCTCACAAATGTTCTTGGAATATATTTGAATTATATTTCTCAATGCGACTTTACCAACGTAAGAGTTATTTCCCTTACACCGGATCGGATAATATTTTGACAAGGCGCGAACTCTTTGTCAAGTTTTACAGCAGCGGCAGTTGTGTCATTGTGGCACCCGGTTAGATTTGTTAATTTATTTTAATTCTTTATATTCCTAAAAATTCACTAAAATATATTGAGTCTAATTAGGATTACTTTGTATAATAATATGTCGTTGATTTTAATCCGTAATCCGCATCCGCAATCGCTGTCGCCTAGTCTCGTGTGTTACTTTCGTTTTGAATGGAATGTATGAGAGTGTGACGTAATTGTGAATGTTGTATACCTGTTTGACCAGTGACAAACTGACCTCTGATACCTGTCGCATTGCGTGATATTTCCCGCTTCAATGTTTTATTTGCTTCTCTGTCCTTTCTTTTCCATTCACTTCCTATCTGCTCCTGGTAGAGGCAACATCGCCATATACACATACTTACGAAATATACATACCTGGCAGATTATACTAGTGGATCCCCGGTACCACATACAGGGGAAATAAATACCCACTAAATCAAAGATATATGGTATTCGTCATCAATTGCAAAAGAACCCAAACACCACATCATGTTCTTACATTTTCATAAATAAATACACCAGAAATAGCATGCTGTGTTACAGAAATGTTTGATAAGCATACACGTTTTACATATCGTCTCGTCTCAGAGCCATTACCGTTATCAACCTAAGCACGATATGTCATATTACGTTCACGTTTGAAACATCAAAATAGAGGTTACACTTCATCACTCATACGGTTTATAACTATATATATTTACTTCTTCCTTTTACAGACAGCGTCAATGCTAGACAGTCTTCACATGTGCATTCTCAAATCACATGTGTTTCACACGCGTAACTCTCCTCAGACCTCAATGCTCAATCCGAGTTGCTAAAACGCTCAAACCAAGTGCACGAATTTCACCACCACAACAACAACACTCGTAGAATGCCCCGGAGATAAACATTTTGTTTTCAGCAATTATTTCAATAATGGATAATTATTTGGAGAAGAGTATCAGATGACTTTATATAACCCACAGGTGAGTGTCAGAGATTCTTCTTTCTATTAGCATGCAAGACTGATTTATGCGCACGCACCCCGAACGGAAGTGGGTCCGTCATTTCGTTCTCTGGCCAGAATTAGCGACTTAACAAAAACGAAAGGTAGAGCCTATGGCTGTCAGTTTTGTTTAGACTTCTGGTATCCACTTATCATTCATTACATTATATTATGGTTAAAGCAAAACATAAGGAAAATCGGAGGAAAGTATCAAATAATATGGTAAAAACTATCCAAACACTTATATTTAGCCAATGGAGTTGAATGTTCCCATTGATAAAAAGTAGCTTTTAAAAATAAATCTAAAAAAATAGAAGTAATTAAGCTCAGGTAAAAATAGCAGCAGTAAATATATTAATTTCACAGATGAAAACTTACATGATATAGTTACACTTGTAGCTGTAGTCAACTCTCTGACACCATTCCTAGCCGTACATCTGTACGTCCCGTGTTCTGACCTATCCAGTTGTCCCAGTGACAACACAGCTGATGTAATAAAGTTGGTGTTGTCAGGTTTTGTCCAGACAAAGGTACAGCCAGGTCTACAGTCAGCTGTACAGGTGATGTCCGGTAACGTGCCCCCCTCAGTCCTGGTGTAGGTAGTGTCCGGTGGGGACAGGGTAACAGTACCAGGACCGTCTACAAAAAACATAGATTGATATATAGATAACTAAGTTATAAAAGATAGTTCGGTAACATTTGGTGTCAGACATATTTTTGCATCAGTTGTTAATATTCACCTACAGTTATTTGGAACAATAGGCATTCATAATAATTGCAATTGCTGTATCTATACATCGGTTCTTCTAATGAAAAAGATGAGTTTATGGCTGGCCGTCCCTAAGCAATTTTAAGTAAATTTCCCGAGAAACTTCGCTTACACATTCTGTACAGGTAAATTTATTTTTAGACACAAGGTTACTTTAAATTACAGCAAAATCACTTTTCCCTCATCACAAAAGTACATGTTTATAACAATGAATAATGTGGGTTATATCGGCGCAGATGCTTTCCTATCTGACACTCTAAATCACCTAACATAGAACCCCTTAATATTCACAACGGTAACACATCTCTTTACAATTGAGATAGAAACTTTTGATATAAACAAAGTTTTAAACATGACATGACCTAATCGAATTAACATTTCATCGATCAATTTTCATCATGTTGTGAAAACAAACTTTATAATTATGATTTGTTTATGATAGTCATAAAATTATATTTTTGAAAGTTATTTCTGTACATGTCATATAAGTATAACCATGTATGCTTTTTTACTGTGAATTTGCAGGCAGACTTTATTGGCAAAATTACTATTATAACATAACATGAGATGATTTAAGGTTAATAGGGTGAATGTTGACTAATAATAGGTATATATCTTTTTGGATATGTTTTTTGTTCATATAGGCATACTATGAATATAAATAATATTGGTGAGCCATGGTACACGTAGACAACATATGTATGGTATCATATGTGACAACATTTTGAAACGACACCCCATCGTCAGGTGTCTTTGAAGCATTTCAATTCATGTCATCTGGATACAATGTGGGATTTAATTGTCCTCAAACTAAGACATTTTGATTCAGCCTGTTTGTAGACAACTGTGATGACATAAAGTTAAAATTTAAAATAGAAATAAAATAATATGTCACCGGATTCGGAAAAAAAGATCAGTTATGTATAGAATCACTTACACTGTACTGTCACCACAGCTGATATAGTTGAAGATCCGTAGATATTACCAACAGTACATCTGTATGCTCCGTGCTCTGATCTGTCCAGTTGTCCCAGTGATAACACAGCTGAGGCAGTAAAGTTGGTGTTGTCAGGTTTTGTCCAGACAAAGGTACAGCCAGTTCTACAGTCAGCTGTACATGTGATGTCAGGTAGCGTGTCCCCCTCAGTCCTGGTGTAGGTAGTGTCAGGTGGGGACAGTGTAACAGTATCAGGACCGTCTGTAATACAAACACATTAGTTCTTATAATTTACTTGTAAAGATTAAATTAAATTCAATAGATTTCTGTCTGTTATTAGGAACAAGTCGGCATGCGCCTTGAAAATGAATACCAATACCGAAAAAAGGCGTTTGAGATCGTACTAATTGTAGGTAACAAATCACTTTGAATTTCAACCTAGTGTTATTTTAATTGTTTCTGTGGCAGGTTTTAATTGTAAATACAAATGGTGTCCGTGGTCCTCCCTGTGGTGACAGGGAGTTAGAACCTGTGTTGTGGTGTTCGGGGGCGAACACATAGTGTGGCTGGTTAAAATTGTAAATAGGATTACGGTGGCCTTATAGCTTCGAGCTAGAGAGAATTTCCGTTTAGCTCAGTGGTAGAGCGTCTGAATAGGAACCTGGAGTTCGAGGGTTCGATCCCCGGTAGAAGCACACTATTCTCTTCCCTGTTACATTTCGTTTCCGACTAGTTAGTGAGAAATTGATTATGTGTTACGATAAAAAAAATATGTAAAGATAACTAAGTATTGAGTGATTATCAGTGTCGACTGTAAATATAATGGTGTAATGCCATCGCATAAAGTTGATTTTATGATAACAAAATCATATCATATAATAGGAAAATGACATCATGTAATGTATAAACATGTCATATAATGCCAATATCGCTTCACGTAATTACGAATGTCGTCATATAATGATGTTAACATATCATATGACGATGATAAATAGAGAATAATACATGCCTTTTTCCATATCACACCCAGTATCAACCCGAGACTGCAATATCAGCCCAAGGGCCGAAGGCATATGGAAAAAGGCATGTATTATTCTGTTTATTACTTACTTACTAATAAAAGCTACTTTCTTATGATCTATTTATTTATTTTTTAATATCGAAAAACGAAAAATGTCCAAAAGGGGTGTGATACGTTTTTGCGGGCTGATACGGGTTTTGGGGTGTGAAACGGCGGGGGCTGATACGGCTTTTGGGGTGTGATACGGCGAGGGCTGATATGGGTAAGGGCAATTGTATCGTAACGCATATACAAAAAAACGTATTGATTAGTAAGTATGGAATAACAAATGATATAATAATAGCGTTTACTATTGCGGCTATTTTTTCCAATCCAAAACATATGAAAAGCTCACTTGAAATTCCCAAAACTTGGAAACTTGGACAAAAATGTGTATTCACTGTTTATGCAATATTTAACCCATTTAGATAATACAAACTGAAATTACTAAATATTATTGCAAATCACACAAAAGACATATCCCTATATTATCATATGGTGTGGCAACATTCTATATCCCTTCTATGAGAAGATTAATTTATGACAGTGTAACTCCAACTGCTATTTGCTGTGTATGAATACATTGTCTGAGCATTGCTGCTACGATTGCATGACTACACGCTCGAAAAAGAGTTCTTTAAAAACACTATATAAACCATTCCCCGGCACTTAAATCGACATAATAATCTATTGATGTCAAATGCAACTTCTTTTCTTTTTAAATTAAAAATATATCAATTATAAATAAACAAGCTTACTTAGTATTAATAAAGCAATACATGTCCCCATACCGGCCCCCGCTAACTATTACACTTTAATGATTTATAAAAATGGTGCCCTTTGAGGTTAACTTGGGAAAATGAAAAGTATACAATTAGCATGTAACTGATTTTAATATAATAATAATACAAGAAATTGTAATGTTAGTATTATGTTAGAGGTATAATATAAAATAAAATGATTGACAACCTTGAAATTCGAAGTTGTCCGAGATATTATTGTCCTTTGTAATTGTGTGAAGTTTGATCAAAACCCCCGAAGGAATGAAGCCGCTAGAGCGCTGATAATGAATTTTCTAAAAATAGTAACGATGACCTTGACCTGACAACTCTAAAACTCGAAAATATCCGAGATATGATGGTCCTATATAATTGTGTGAAGTTTGATACAAATCCCTCAAGGAATGAAGCCGCTAGAGCGCTGACAAACATTGGTAATACGTACGTACGCACACAGACGGACCGAGAGGAAACCTAGTAGGGGACTTACATTAGGACAGCTATGTTTTATTTAGATATTGGGCGACAAAATAGCGCGTGGCATCATGTATTCCTCATTTGCTGTTGTTATTGACATGACCTTGCCGGTAACAATGGGAAATTACAAACTGTAGGGGAAAGAATCAATCGTAATTGTATTTTTATATATCAATGGTAAAATTTCGATATATCGCGCAAAAAACCTGAATTCGCGCTCCATTCAGTTTTTCTGCGACGCATGTTGCAGCTATACGGGTAAACATTTATGGAGTTAATCGCTTAAATGTATTCGCAGACCTATGCTTTTATTGCTGTCTCGGTTGATAAAAATATTGATTTTTTTTTATGAAATAAATACCTACAATTCGTGATATGATTTAGATATTAAAAGGGGAAATACCCTCTATAGTATTCATTTACTACCAATGGACTTCATTGTTGAGTCATTTACACCACAATATCAGCATGGAAACTCGAGAGAAAACTCATTGTTTTTTTTCAGCATCTTCTACAGCTTTGTATTAAACGGACAACTCGGTGATGTTTTCTGTTTCACATTGAAGAGTTAAAACTTCTGCTGCTGATTTATGACTGGATTGGTAGGAAAGTGTACGTAATTAATCCTGTTTGAAAATTTAAACATGGGTTAAACCTTCAAACCTTTAAAAATGTAAGTGTCGGCATTGTGAAAATCGGTAAGGGATTGCAATGCGACTGTCAAGTAAATCGAACTATCTTAAGATAATACGTTGGTTTTCCACGTAATGATATTCTGTGGTAGGGTCCCCACTGAGTCTCTTTCTTTGTTAGGGCTATGTCCACTACTGAGTAATTTGGATCTCACTCAGACGATATTTAGCTAGAGGTTATTTGTTTTTCGAGTGTTGGAGTGTTTTACATCCGCTTCACTGCTGAGTAATTCGGTTATTTAGCAGACAAAACACATTAAGACAATCAGGCTCTGTATATACGTACAGTTGACGATGATGGTGACGTCAATAGATGTTCGACTCGCGTATCCGTTACTGGCCGTACACCTGTAGACTCCCCTCTGACCACGTTGTATGTTGGTGAGCTGAAGATCTGACCCTGTTGTGTGGAACTGTCCGTCCTTTGTCCAGCTGTTTGTACAGACTGGGTTACATTCAGAGGAACACGTGACGGTAGATAGAGTTTGTCCTTCTGTTAAAGTGTAGGATGTAGTTGGTGGTGTCAGCTCTACAGCTGATGGACCGTCTAAAATGATAAAATAGTCAATATATAAATTGTACTAGAAAATAGTTGTTTTTTCCAATTCATTCCTTTTGAAGATATAATCCAATCCCATTATTCCTGGTAAATTTTGTACTTACACAAATTACCCTTTCTACATCTTATATGTGTTTGCTGTCAATCTGAATAGCACAAATCATATTGCTTCTTGACATTTTGACACCTTAACTGAACTGTTCTGTAACAATATATATTTCTATGAAAAGGCATAACAATCACTTCTTGTTAATACTTTATTACTCTGTAGTTTTCGCAGATTTTCTTTTTCCAAACGGACATTAACCATGTTATGTAAAAGTTCAAACATTTAATCTTACACATATGGAGCACCAACTCCAGTAAACTGTTAAAACCCTACGTCATTTGAATGTTAATTCAACGTTAAACTACGTTTTAAGATATGCAACTTTAACATTATGATACAATAATGTTTATTACTTTCACTTAAATTCAAGGTTAGTTTAAAATTATTAAAGCGTTTAAGATATTTCAAAGTTATTTCGAAATACCTATGCTGGAAACATTGTTAACGATTATTTGACGCTCAGTTCTATTATGGAAAAAGTATAATGTTATACTGAAATTAGAATTTCAGGTTATATACAGATTAAAAACGTATTCATTATCAACGTTAAAACCTTCAAAATAACGTGAATAACGCTTTTAAATTGTCTTTACAATGCAGTTGTTTTGTGTATTCAATTCCTCAGATATCAATTTAAGTTAATCCCATAACATCAAAAAAAAGAAGCCTACCTTGAATAGCATATCTCTTACATTTTCTCTGACTAAAACAGGCTTCCTAACAGTGATGAATGCTGATATCACTTACACATCACAGAAACAATTACAGTTGTAGTTAACTCCCCGACAACATTCCTAGCCGTACACCTGTACGTCCCGTGTTCTGATCTGTCAAGTTGTCCCAGTGACAACACAGCTGAGGCAGTAAAGTTGGTGTTGTCAGGTTTTCTCCAGACAAAGGTACAGCCTGGTCTACAGTCAGCTGTACAGGTTATGTCCGGTAACGTGTCTCCCTCAGTCCTGGTGTAGGTAGTGTCCGCTGGGGACAGCGTAACAGTACCAGGACCGTCTACAATACATTAAAAACATTGTTTAATGGACCAACAAACTTTTACAACAATGTAGACAATATAAATTTGTCATTTTTCGGAGCAATCCACGTCTTTATCAAGACATCGAAAAATACACAGAAAAACACCGAACACTTACATTACATATACACAAAATAGAAATATGATAGGATATAACTAATGTTAAAAATAAAACAATAAACCCCTCGGTTACCTTAGGCAGAAGGCAGAATTACACTGACCTCACCGTTGATGCTATATGTGTGCAAACATCGACAAAGACATTCTAACATATCGGGAAACTGAAGAGTCAAGAATGATGATGAAGCTGGAAAAATTGACACAATTTGTCAAGTGATAAACAATTCGAATTTGGAGTTGAATTTCTTGAACAATACTTTCCAATAGATACATACAATGTATATGGTAAATATCTATTCCTACGAACTATTTAGTGAGGTGAGGGTAAGTTATTACAGTGTACAACTAAGATACGAAATTAAGGCCAAGAGGAAGGGCTGGCACACATACAATAACGTCACCATTACTCAAATAAAGGCAAACGATTATGTGTTTATGTATTTTGTTTTCGGTTTCAAAAACACTTAATTAAAAGTAGACATACATGTACTTTCTTGGCCCTATTGACCCCGGCCGGTGGGTCCTATCAAGTCCTAACATTCAATATTTAATGGTGTTTTAAATGCAATATTGTTAAACGTGTTTTTTGACAATAGTCATAGGAGTATTTGGTTAACTTTGTTCAAGTGCTATTTATTATTATTTATGTTTTTAAAGTGTAACCTGAAAAGAAATATATTAACTAGCAAATCTCATGAGAGGAAAATAAGTGTTGATCTAATTTCTTGGATTGTAAAAGATATAATTTGATTGAAAAGATTTAAAATACAAAATGTTATTATGTATCAAAATGCTTTTTAAGGAAGTTAAATCTGGAAATTAAACAAAAACACAAGATCCCATAGGAATTGGCGCCCACTTTCGTACCATTTTCATTAGTTTTATGTCAGTTCAATCTTTTCTCCTATTTTCTCTAATCTGTTTGGTCAGTCTGCATGACAGCCCTTCTGTTCTTCTGATCAGTCTTAAACTTAACCATGCATAACTTAGGACCAAGGAGAACCTACATATTACATTTGAAAAATATATCTTTAGTTCTTTTTGAGAAAGAAACAATAACAAACTTTATCTGTAACAAGATAGTCATCTGTCTGACATTATTTTTTCAGATCAGGCCAAAAAATAAATAATATGAAATCAATTATTAAATTCAAGTTTATACAAAACAACCTTCACCTGTATGCTCAAAACAGCTTCATTTGGTGAGATGCTGTGTTGTGTATGTTATTAGGTACAATGTAGGGAGAGGGTAGCAAGACATGTAGTGACTTATTAGTTAGAATAGAATATGTTATTAGCGTACAGTCTGTGTATACAGTTTGTTTGTAATTGATTGGAGCATAATCATTATACATGTTATAGGGGGGTGACAGCTATTAGTGTCAAAGAAAGGGTCAATAAGGTAACGTGTGCAATAAAGTAATGAGGTTGGAATATTCGTTAGTAGTCAAATGACTAATTGACCAATGGTCAGTAAGTATAGTGACGCTAGGCAAGTTGGTAGAAAACCTTTGAAGGGAAGGCAGAGATTTAGTCATATTACTTGTATTATTTAACTTACAATGGGATACCTGTATGACTGATAAATGACTAGATAAATAGTAGGCCAATACATTCCATCAACTGAATTTCACACCCAATTCAGACAAATTTACAACATAATTGTTAGTATTTCTCTGTATCCAGTGATCAGACTATATATTGTTTTAACGGGCTCGCCCTAATTACAACTTTGGACCTTACAAGGTTCACTGACAGACTGACATACATTGTGAACAGACCCCACACTTAAAAATGTTCAGTCAAGAGATTTAAGCATAAACATAAAAAGGTTTTTCAGCAAAACTCATTAAAATGGTCATTCTTAAAAAAATATTCCCCTCACGTACATATGTCTATAACATGCCTCTATGTACTCAAGCTTGGGTATACATATACAAATCTACTAACGAATCTTCAAACAGTCTGATATAGTAAGTTAAGAACTCTTTACAATTCATCATGTTGTCTTAAAGTCTAGTAGTATACAAAGATAATAAGAAATACGAAAGGGATCTTGGCGCCCACCATCGTAACAATTTCACAAGTTCTATGTTAGCTTGATTTTTTCTCCTATTTTCTCATCCTTTCACCCATCTGTTTGATCGAGTCATTTATACAGCAAATGCACCTTGAGGTAACTTTTGATCTGAACTTCATACTGCTGTGTGTAAAAGACAATCCTCAATGTGAGTTTGTTGTTTTAAATATTTACAAGTACAGTGCTTAACATAAAAGAAATAGAACCAATCATTGCAAAATTAGAAAGATCTGTTGAATTCTTCCGAACCATGGGGAACCTAAGTGTGAAATATGAGAAAGATCCGTTAAGTAATTTCTGATAAATAGCGTTAACAAACTTTTACTCAAACATATTCAAGATGGCGCTAATCGGCTAGTTTGGTTCAACCTCAATATGCATAACAAGGGACCTTGGGGAAGCTGCATGTGGAATTTGAGGAGGATTCCTCCTGTACTTTCTGAATAAATTAAAGACGGACGGAATGACGGAGTGACGGGCGGACGGACGGACAACGGACCATGGACGTAGAGTGATTTGAACAGACTACCATCTGATGATGGTGGGCTAAAATTCCAATGAAAAGTACCCTCAGTAATGCACAATTTTTATTCTAGAGATCAAATAAACTGCAATGAATGTTTAATAAGGAAAAAATATATTAGATCACAAATTTCAAATGCATGTTTAAAATGTATATAATACGTTTCGCTGGAAAAGTACAAATTTATTATGGTTCTAAAAACAAACCCTCTGAAATAAAACAGAATCACATCAAATACGTTTAAACATTGTGTAACTCGACATATGTGTCGTCGAGGAAAGGCACTTAATAGAGACCACCGTCGAGGACGTTCTGAATAGTTTGCTGTTCTAAACACTGTATAACCTTAACGCTAAATAACAGTTCTTGACTCTTATTTTTTAAAGAAGTCACATGTAAGACAATGAAGTAATCGCGATAGCGTAGGCAACTAGACCAAAGGCTGAAAATCGGCACGTCAACATGGTGTTTCAAAGGTGATATCTTCTTTCGATATAAAACATACCTGATGTATTTATTCAGGCTTCAGTACGAAACAAGAGGCCCAAATGGCTTTATCGCTTACCTGGATCACTGTGCCCTGCAATGGTATATATGCATATGGCTATGGGTTCTGGATCTCAACCATTTTAAAGTTATGGCCCAGATATTAGGTCCCTAGGGTCCCATTATAGTCAATACTAATATCATAATTGTGTTTCTCTCTTGATGCTCAGCAATTGTTTTCATGGATATAGGGTGGGGATCTCGATAATTTCAAAGTTAAAAACTCGTGTTGACCTGGCTTCTCAGACCCAGGGGTCAGCCCTTCAACTGGTACAATTTTAAATCCTAAACCAGCAAAGAATTATTTCATACAAAATATGGTTGATATCAATCACGTTGTTCCCCTTGTCTAAAGATGTTCTAGACTAAATTTGGTTCAAATCAATCCAATCATACTTGATAAAAAAATAATATTTAAAAGACCTAAATCACCCCGCCCCTCAGCCCAAATGGGGTCGTACTTCCCATTTATACAAAATTGAGTCTCTTAAGCCTAAGGATAATCTACACCAAATTTAGTTCAAATCCCTCGATTCATACAGAAGGGGAAGGAATGTTCTCTCTAATGGGCCCACCACTCTCCCCGAAGGGGAGCCACATCCTTCATTTTTACAATATTGAATATCAAATGTCCAAGGATGTTCTAGACAAAATTTGGTTCAAATCCCGCTATTTGTGCAGAAGGAGAAAAACTTTAATTTAACCTCAATTCCCCCTATACGGCCCCGCCCCTCTGCCCCAAGGGGGCCGCAGCATCCGTTTATACAAAATGTAATCCCCTTTAGCTATGGATACTCCAGGCCAAATTTAGTTTAAATCCACCAAGTCGTTCAGGACAACTATCGTTTTAAAGGAAAAATTAATGGACGGACGACGGATGACGGACGCCACGTCACGGCATAAGATCATTTGCGTTTTAGGCAGGGGAGCTTAAAAGGTTAATAAAGACGGCGTGCACAAAGATTCGAAATAGTAAACACGTAAATTAGTTGGATGTAGTGTTTTTTACAAAGAGATATGACAGTCTTACTGGGCCAACGTAGACTGTTACGTTTGTGCCCCACGTGCACTTATATTACTCTGACCCAACAGTCAATCGATTTAACACCAATAAAAGCACCAACTATCGCCTTAAGCCTGCAATAACTGCCTTGACAAAAGCAATGGATTGCAGTCGTACAGCGCGCGCTGAACTGTGTCCTAATCATTACACAGCGGTGCACCGATAATTCTTCTTAAACCCCTGTGCCGTACGTTAATTTTCTGCAGCATAGACATTATTCTGAGTTTCCCTGTGAATATTGAATTAACACGTAACTGGAACCTTTTTTTGTTGGCAAAAAGAAATACCGCCCTATCAACAGCTATGGACACTTCAGGAAGTGCTTTCTATTACTAATTTTGCCCACACACAATTTGAATATAAATACCTCAGGTATTTACCGTAATATGATTGATACATTTGATACTCATTCACTATTCTCAGTTGGTTCATTTTGATTACATTGAAATATAATGGGTTTTTTTTCTGTAACCATTGACGGGGTGTTCTCGTTTCTCCTACTTGTGGGTGAACAAAGACACGTGTTGATAAAAGAAGACAATGGCAAACCAATTACAGTCAGTTTCATTTCAATCAATTGTCTGTTTTTCATATATGTGAAAATTGGGTGATGATAAATAGACAACGTTAAATACAAGAGACACAAGTGCTTCAACGGTCACTTGAAATATGTTATAGGTAGCTTAATTTTTGGAGTCTAAACAGGCAGATTTTTTGACAAATTGGTAAATTTTCCCTTTGGATCCCCGCCCTTGCCTCTGGGGTTGGGGCAGGAATCCCAGTTTTACAATTTGATACCCTCTTCCTTCAAGATTGATTTTCACCAAGTTTGAAAACAATCCACCGCTGGTTATTTAAAAGAAGTAAAACGTTTAAAAAGTTTACGGAGGAAGCACAACACACGGAATGGGTCACTGGTGCCTTTGGCTCAGGGGACCTAAAATATACCAATTTTAAACATATTTGATTTCCCCCTAAAATCTCGGGCATGATGACGTCATAAATTCTGCAAAAAAACGACACATTTTCAGGAAAATGAAGAAACATACCGATTTATTTCCTTTGAACATGGATTTAAATACCTCTGCACGCATGTACCTATTATATATTTTGCAAATAGAAACAAAGTCTAATGATTTAATGTTTTGTCAAAGGTGAAGTTGGTACACGAAAAAAAAAGGATTTTCTTCCCTTTTTTATTAGAAAATGAAAGTAGGATATGAGCGTGACATAAACATACCCCGCGGAGATTCGTGAGAGTAATAACATATCTGGTTGAAAGAGATTTGTTTGAGTATTTTTTTCTGATCGAGTTTTGTATTATTTGATTCTGAAAATAGTAAAAAGCTCCAACAGAAATTTGATTAAACGAACCCCCACTGGTAATGATTTCTATATTTAAGAAATAGCACACTTATGTCAGGAAGCATAGGTCATAATGAGGTCCTAGTGGCCTACGTCGTGCACTCAGACATCTCAAAATATCCTTGTCACTAAATCTGGTTACTCCGGGTGACGGAAGGACGGACGGAGTGCAAACGATTCAACGTTAAGTGTGTGTATTGTGGCGGAATATATAACAAGGATGATAAAATGGTGGAAAAAGTATTCAGCGAAGGCCCCTTCAACCTGTATTGATTATTTTGACAACATTTTCTAAACCTGAGTTGTATATTCAAACATACTGTACAAATATATGTTGATTATATCTATTCTACCAGGTAAACTGTAATGAAAGTCTACTTCAGTGTCCTTTCGTCCATGATAAGCAAGATGGCCTGGATAATAAAATTATTCAAATTCAGCTGGGGGGGGGGGGGGGGGGGGGGGTGCGCACTTATTTTTGTCATATGATTCCTCTTTGTCTTCATTTCACAAAAAGCTGCAAACATTTATGATTTCCGACCCTGTGTGGAGATGTCCTAATATGTGTATTAAACCTGGGTATATTTGGATTTATCATAATCATTCGCCATCTGGTCGACAGACGACTGCAAACAATAGACAAATGATGTTTAATTAATCCAGTCCTGCGACTTGCTTGTTTATCGTTACATTTGAACAAATTTAATAGCTCAAGTATTTAATTCAATCACTTTTTTTTTAAATTGTATTTATAAACGTTCGGATACTTAAGTATCATAAGTTTGTGTTTAAAGAAGATTGTGTTTAGTTAAATATTCCGTATCTAAATACCAACGGTAGCGTATACATTATAATGGAATCGTCCATATACAATAACGCAATAGACTAACGCACCTGTCGCATGCTACTGACTTTACGCTTCACTATATAAATACTACCAAAAAGTTATGCTGAATAACTCAGACGTTATCACTACTCCAATTAAATAGTCGAGCTTAACGCTTATCATACAACCAATGCGGTTCACAGTATTTGACAAGTATCATAGTTAAAATTATACATTTACATCAATAATAGTTTAACAACAATACAACTACTTGTACAAAGCGGAATCACATCGAAACCTACCTCTTCATAGACGAAGAGGGTCTAACTCCACGGAGACAACCCGTACGTGAGTACGTGACCAAGTAGCTAATCTTGCGCATACAATGCTACAAATAATAAAATAATGACAATTACAAAAGATGTACCAGTATCGGACGTTAATCAAGTTAACCAAAATCATTGTGGATAAAAATAACGAATAGCACAAAATGGCGGGGAAGTCAAATTTCAAATAACCGTATTAATTGAATTGGACAGTTTCAATTAATTTATAAACTACATAATGTACATCAGAACTATATCAAAATGGTATCACATGTGATATAAATAATTTACAATCACTAAGATCTTTATAAAGTACTCACAATTTAGAATTCCCATCTCACTGATAAGCAGTAAGTCTGCACAATTACCTAACACGTCCGATACGGCCATAAACTTGTACGTGAATGACAATGCCCCCAAAAGCGCGTGTGCGCACTGACCTATGGTCATATATATTACACAAAAATAGATTGACCCATGACCCTTGACAAACAGGTTTGCACAGGTGTCATATGATACAAAACAAAGTGTACATGTATATAGATACACCGTATAGTAAAAGCATAGCACTTAATTAATACTATGCTCTTAATGCAGAATCAAGTTAAAAAATAACCAGCTTTACAAGTAAAAGATATTACTGTCATTAAATAATGACACTGCTACATTATCCCCTCCTTACATGAAAGATGTCCACATCTTTACAGTAACGTTACTAAAACAATGTACAATACAAAAAGATAATCCTCATAAAAAACACAATGATTGTAGTCATAAATCTATATAGCCACCATGTCACAAAAAAATAATGACATATAATGAAAAGGGCCTGTTTCCAGTAATGTTAATTCTCCATAGGAGCCTGCCCCCGTATAATTTCTTATCTACCTCAACTACTGTTTTTTTCTTTTCCGAAGAATAATTTTACACCTTTCCGACACCCAGATTTCATAATTTCAGTGAAAATGTATTTTTATAAAGTTGTCAATTTCAGCATCAAAGACATAAGTTCGTAAATAAAAGAAGGTTATCTCGAAATTGTAATTCGCAACATAGTATAAATTTCTTTTGATAAATATTTCCAAAACATCGTGTTTATTCATAAAACAAAAAAAAAAATATTCTCGGATGAAAATGCACTTGCAGAGACACAATTATGAAGAAAAATGCCATAAAATTGCAATTTTCTCCCGTTATATAGTTTTGGATGCAAATTTCCATCAGAAAATCGGATAGAGCTTTACTTGTTTCATATGTGTACCAAAAATCAGCTAATTCCATGTGGTGGAACGTTCTCATATCGCCGCCTGAATGTGGTTGTAAATTGAAAGAAAAGGGGAAATGAGTAACAACCTTGTCTGAAACCCTATTATATAGCTTATTATATACAAACTTTTATATTGAATATCAGAGCGGATATTTTCATGACAGTTTTATGATGTGTAACGACTAAATAAACAGTATCGATATAAAGATTTACACTGAGGACACCCTGATACATGAATACTGTTCTATCTCAAGTTGTCCTCTTCTGAATTTTCTGATCGTGTGGCCTTGTACATTTATCCGTATCTTCTTGTCTTTGTCTATACGTTTACGGAATCATTGACTCGACGCTAGCTATTCTTGTCTCACTTTCCTTGTTTTATTGTCCCATCTCCAAAGCGTTGTGGCTCTGTCAGGGTTGGGACCCTGACTTGTCTCACTTTCTTTGTGCCTGCCGACCACGCCACATCGAATAGATAGATTATCCATATGAAATACTTTATTTTGTTCTAAGTAATCAATCAATTCTGCGCTTCTTGGAGGTATTGAATGTGATTTATTATATTGTCTTGTTATTTTGTGTAATTAGTTGTTCGTTATTTATCACACATTTTCGCATAATTGTACCAAACTACTAAGTATTAGCTGTTTACAGCAATCATCGGTGGCTTGCTATTTTGTTACTTTATCGACGCTTCATAAACCAATCGTTATTGTTTCAAGATGGAGGGTAAATGTGTTGGAGAAGGGTGTCAAGTATACTTCAAGAAACGTAGTGGCAATAAGAACAGAAGTGCACGCAATGTAAATAGTCCACAATATAAATGGCTCCTAGATACGCTGGTGCAACAAGGATTGATGTCAGCAAAGGAACAAGCACTTATTTGCCAGAAGTGCTACATGAAGTATCTTCGGAACAAAAATCAGCCTGAACCTGAACCCGAGCAGAACCAGGAAATAGAGGAAGAAGACGACTCCCCGTCCCATATCCTGCCGTTGCTGACCCTTCATGATCTTTTGAATGGATCATCTTCACACAAAAAATGCTGTCTCTGTCTTGTTACCTTTGCAAGAAATGGAACAAAATCATCAGTCTTACCAAAACGTGCAAGACATCACCTGATCTATTCACACAAACTGTGGTGTCCCACCTCATCCCGCGTCTGCTCCATTCACCTTATTGGTAACGACTTAGATCCGTCTACAGAGGTTGTCCTTGATGGTAGAGGTTCCTTGGAATCTCAGTTACCATCAAAATCGTCCGAAATCATTAATGACCTCCTAGAGGTGTCGCACGTCCTTTCACAGAACCAGTCTGCGTTTACAATAAGCTTTTCTTCTCTTGATGACTCGGCATGCATGGCCTGGACAGGTTGGTCCAAAGATCAGTTCCTCGAAATCCACTCGCACTGTTCCCCATATCTTTCATCTGGTATATATACCAAGACTACACACGATGCTCTATTACTGTTCTGGGTAAAACTGAAAACCGACATTTCCTGGAGTCAGTGTTCTTCTCTTTTTGGAATTTCCAAGTCAAGTGTGTCCAAAACTTTCCACTCCATAGTACAGGCATTAGACACATCGATAGTCCCACAATTTCTAGGTCCGGATCACTTGACAAGAGAACAGTTGCTCGGGCACAATACTGTCTTTTCAGAAGCATTTTTTGGAGATAAAGCCACTGCCATATTAGATGGCACCTATATTTATATCCAGAAAAGCTCCGACCACAAGCTCCAGAGAATGTCCTACTGTGGCCAGAAGAAGAGAAACTATCTCAAATTCATGAGCATCGCCTTACCAGATGGCTACATTCTGGACACAGTAGGACCATTCACTGGCAGCGAAAATGATGCTACAATTACAAAAAAAGTCATGGACAAGCTAGTTACTTGGCTACAACCAGACGACAACGTTGTCGTTGACCGAGGTTTTAGAGATGTCCTACCAGTTCTCGAAGCCTCTGGCCTCAATGCTAGCATGCCGTCATACCTGAAACCCGGTCAAAGTCAACATTCTGACGTCCAAGCAAATCTTGACAGAACTATCACCAAATCGAGGTGGATTGTGGAATCCTATCATGGTCGTCTGAAACACTGGACGTTCTTCCGAACGCAATTGGTGTCTAACAGCTTTATCAATGTCATCGAGGCTTTGCTTCGAACCGTCACAGCCTGTCTGAATGGTATTAGAGGACCGATCTACCAGAGATCTCCAGAGAGAGATGCCAAAGATAGGCTAATGGCTGAACGTATGAAGGACCGTTTGACAACACCGAATGGTTTAGCTCAGAGAGTCAAGACAGATCCGGATCTATCTAGACGGGCAAGGTCCGAGTTTGTCAAGATGGATGCATCTTCCGTACTGTTTCCCCGTCTCGATCTTGATTACTTGAGAACCATTACGTGTGGAACGTATCAGATATCTCTGGCTCCTGGTTACATCGCCGAACATTTAAGTGATGACGGAGACTATGAGGTGTGGCTTTACCAGCACTCCCCAGACCTTCTCCGATGTCAAATACATTCTCGACACAAAAGCCAAACGAAATATAACGTTTGGATACGGTTCACCGTTTCACCCGATGTTGAGGCCCCAATAAAGGACTACTACTGCCAGTGCCCAGTTGGAGAGAGAACGATGGGAATGTGTGCGCACATCTCCAGTATCTTGTACTACCTTGGGTATTACAGGACGCTGGAAAACCCTCGACCATTACAACCACAGGTAAAGAAATTCCGACAAAACTTGAAATAGTTTTCCATGCGGCAACGGAGTGCATATGTCGAAAGTATGTTTGGGGCTCGATATGAAAGATCCCCGTTACCATGTGACTAACCAAACTTATAAATATAGGTATTATACAATCGCCCGTAGCTATGAACACTCCCGTAAATGCGAAAACCAACCAAAATCATAAGGAACACGTTTTGTTTGTTGTTCTGTCTATTTGTCAGCCAATGTCTTCAACCACGGGGACTTGTGAAGTAGCCATCTTGGATTTTTTTTATGAAAAAGTGTTTCTCTCACTTTTTTTCATATCTGTGTACATATTCTCAACATACCGAGCAAATACTCTCGTTTTTTTGTTAATTATCTAAAGAAAGTCGAAAATCGGCAATTCAACCATAGGCTAATTCAACCCAACATTTGAAAATGTTCCACCACTTACATTTTGATGATTTTTCCTCTCATCAATAGCATATTACGTACTGTTTAATAGGATAAAAATTGGTTTGCATCCAACGCCCATAAAAGGGTGTATTCTCTAAAAAACACAGTTTTTGTGTCTAAAATGTTATCATCGAAAATGGCATTTTTGAGATTGTTTCTTCCATAAAACAGCCAAATGGCGCGATGGAAACATTATTTTTTGTCACAATCATGCCATGAATGTATTCTTTACGGTGACCATCATTTGATTAGATTTTCATTAATATTTTACATAACATGCACATTTTATCAACACTTAGACAGCTTCTGAAAGGTACAACTTTGAGGAGCCATAAAAAACAAACCAAGTGACCTAAATCTTTATACTTTATAGATTTTTGACCACAACGGCATGGACAATTCACCACCAACAGGAAATTTGAATCAGAGAAGGGAGCCGTTTTGGAAACCGGCCCTTTAACGTAAAAATGCACAAAATGTGTATACGCTCCTCTCCTGCTCTCAGAAGAGGAGTGTATCTATCTTCAGCAAAAGTTCATCATATGAATGAAAAAATACTGATTTCAATGCATATAAAATTCATAAAAATACCTAAAGGTCGTAGCGAACAACAAACAGAGTTTCAGATATACAGATTTCACTTATGACTTCAAAATATGCAAAAAGTATGTCTAGCAACTTCCATTGAAGACGGGAGAACCAGCTGACTGCTGATGGAATCCCCTTGCTGCATACATCTGTACAGCACCCCGCTTGAGCTTCAGCGAATCCAAAACTCTTGTCATAGTCGCATTGTCGGGATTAGATGGTCCTTCCCTCCTTGTGGGTTTATGGTTACGACGAATATATGGCAACAAACAGCAGTCAATAACAGGGTCCTGTGCCTGGAGTTGTCTCCAAGTCTGCGGAGTCATGTTCCGGACGTCCTGTACATCATCCTCGAATGCATCAACAGCATCAGCAGACATGCACACGCTTTCCACCAGATAATCACCCACTTCGGTAGTTAACTGGCACACATCTTGAACACTGTCGAAGGAAACATGCTCCGTGTGCCCTCAAAGGCATTCAAAAGCTTCACTGGTAGCCGGCGTGTGTAGTCTTGACAATGCATCTGCATCTATCTTATGCTTGCCGATGTTAAAAGTGTGAGCTGACAATGCTAAAGCTAACGATGTACTGTCGCATCCAACTTGGCCCTAGTGAGAATGTACGTCAGCGGATTATTGTCAGTATAAATAGTGAAGGTCCTCCCATACAAATAGTCGTGGAACTTCTCTGTTATGGCCCACTTGAGTCCTTAAAACTCCAGTTTATGGGTAGGACAATTCCGTTCAAACTTGCTGATCCCTCGACTAGCGTAGTAAACAGGTCGTTACTGACCATCCTGCTGCTGGTAAAGCACGGGCCCCAATCCATGACAAGAAGCATCAACATGAAGCTCAAATGGCAACGAATAATCCGGATAAGCCAAGACCTCTGAAAAGCGTGGGTATGTTCCTCATGCCACATAAAAGGAGGCGTGGTAGCTGGCTGTGCTCTCTTGGTCTTCTTAGTACGAGTTGGTGGAAGTAATTCGTAGAGCGGCCTCGGAATCCTACTGAAGTTCTGGACAAACTGCCGATAGTATCCGCCAAACCAAGAAACTGTCGGAGTTGATCAGCATTGGTTGGTACAGGCCAATCTCGCACCTTCTCAATCTTGTAGAGGTCCGCCTCAATTCCCCGCGACGATACCACATGTCCCACATAAGTGACTTGATCTGGGAAGAAATCGTACTTCTTGGGTGACAGCTTCAAATGACTCTCCCTCAACCGCTGAAATACTTTCTGGAGTAGATCCAAACGCTCGTCATAGGTCTGTGCGAAGGTAATCCGGTCGTCAATGTAAACTAGACAGATTGTAAGGTTATAATCTCCCATGGCCTGTTCCATGAGCATTTCGAAAGTCGCTGGGGCATTGGTCAAACCAAATGGCATGCGATTGACCTCCCAGATCGTAAAAGTAGTTATCTCCTTGTGCTCTTCCTCGATGGCAATCTGGTGGTATCCGGACTTGAGGTCAAGTTTTGTAAAATACTTGGACCTAGACAAACAATCCAAAATGTCGTCAATCCTAGGAATTGCGTACGAGTCGTGAACAGTAACAGTGTTCAATCTTCTGAAGTCAATACGTCTATCCTTCTTCCTAACTAGTATGATATTACTCGCAAAAGGTCTATGACTAGGTCTTAACCTCCTCATACATCGATAGGGGTATCTTGCGGTGGCGTTGTTTAAACGGTCTGATATCTGATAACTCAATACGATGTTCCACTAAATTGGTACATCCAAGGTCATATCCAGTGACCACCGATTCAGAGTGATTGATCTTCTCCATGAATGCAGGTCGAGTATTCTGACTGCTGTCTGGCATCTCCTCAACAGTTACTGGCTGTATTTCACAAAGGGCGGCACCAGGCTGAATGACGTAAGTCTGAGTCGTGATGTTGGATAGTAATACATCAACAAAGTCACCGGACCCGAAGTCACATGAAACCAAGGACGGGCTGACTTCAATCTTACTTGGTAATGTAGATCTGGATGATGGTTGAACCATAGCACACGTAGGTGGATACAATAACTTCCAATTTAAGGCTTCTTTAATCGTCAGAGTCGAATTTGGTTTCAAAATGTACCTGGACTTACTGATGATCATGACCAGGGCAATGGCGTTCTGGTACCTAACCATGTCACGGTTCCTAAGTGACAAACATCTGTAAGCTAAAAACCATGGTGTAGCTAAGTTACCATGATGTGCATATCTAGCACCGTACTCTTGTAGGAAGTCATCCATCAACACGGTAAGTATGTTGGTTCCAACTGATAAAGTGACCTTCGAGTTGTACAAACTCTCGGGAACTACCAGTAACAGACAAGTTACCTCTCTTGTCTCGTCTAGGCCATCAAACTTGATCAGGGCTTCTATGTAACCGCTGTAAGGCAACTGTTCTCAATCAGCACACTCAACCTTGACAAACTTGTCAAAGTGCCGAACAGGTAAGTGGGGTAAGAAATTATGTAGATAAGTCGCGCTGATTGTCGACACGGTCGCGCCTGTGTCTAATAGTGCATACGACTTCATGCGCTCAATACTGACGGTGACTTCATTAGAACTCCCTCTAAGTTCACTTGTCCTCGCAGTCTTCATTGTAGCTGGTATCTCGTGATCGTGACCTGTTCCATCAGCACATACCGTCGGTACCTCAGAGCAGGTGGCTTGACGTTTAAATTAACCGGTAACACCATCTCACACCTTGCCTTCACATGTCCAGGTTGGTGACATCTCCAGCAGATAATGTCTGGCCGATCTCGTTGGTTCCCATTAAACCTACCGTTCCTTCGGCTACGAAAACCATGTCCGCTAACCCTGACTTCTATTTCCACTAGACTGATGTGACTTCTCAAACTTCGATTCATCTCCAAACTCGTTGGCAGTAGTAAGCTAGTTGACCATAGACTTCAAATCATCTCTATCATCTGTATCTGGTGTCGTGTTAACTACTTTTGCTGTCGCTGGCTTCGTCTTAGTGCCTAAAGATGATATAGCCCTTTCTATAGATCTAATTGCAATGCACAGTTTTTCATAGTTGCCAATAGCATCAGCTATGTGCCCGAAAATCTCCCTCAAATCCTGGCGGAGTCCTGACCAAAACTTGTTCCTATCCCTCTCCCCCTGCGACAAAGACGAGTCTGCACGAGTCAATAACCATTCAAGTCGACAAACTCTTCTGGTAACTGGTGGACCGAATAAAAAACACCATACAAACTCCGCAGCTTCGCAACGATCTGAGTTGGCGTAGCCCGATAACACATCCGCATAACCGTCTCGGCAGCATTACCCTTAAATGACCGTCTAATGGACTGATCGATCACATCCTTATTCCTCCCCGCATCGATCAGGCACTGAACCTCAAACTGTCATAACTCAAAGGAAGAGTCGCCTTTACCACGTTCTCCAGAAAATGAAGGAAGCTTGTAGAAACGAGTGTCAAGCGTAGAAGTAGATATAGGCTCATCAACAATGTTGTCTCGCGCAGAACCACCACTAGCACCTTCTATCATGCTTGAGTCAAGTCTTGGGCAAACCATCAGTCGCAACTAAAAATTCAAACATATGCTTCTGTGCCTTCCGCAATTCTTCACCTTGGGCCCATGTTGTCGACAATTTATGAAACATCTCTGGCATAGTTCTTAACGGGTTATCAGCAGATGACTCCTGAGGTGGAGGAAGGTCCAACTCTTTAGGATCACTCCTGATGTAAACAATGTAAACACGTAAAAATTTGGCCATATGAAAAAATGCAAAGCAAAAATCAATAAGCGAATTCGTGGAATTTATATCCCCCGCTTCCAGGACATATTGTAGGTTAACATTATTGAGGTTAGGTTTAAACATATGAGTATCGTGCTGTTGAGACATAATGTATAGCTTAAACTTCGAAGAAAAAACAACCTTATCTAATATTTGATAGAGTTATTAAGCGGGAACTGGAGATAATGACTCTGCCAAATTGAGTCCGATTAAAGTGGTTGTCAAACTTGGTCGAGCCCTTAATTTAACTCTGTTACTATGTTTGAAGACGATCGGATACTATTTGCGAGAGTTATTGAGCAGAAACGGAAGTTAATTACGTTTTTCGTTATTCAAGGGGCCATAACTCCGCTAAATAGAGTCGGCTGAAATTGGTCATTGAACTTGGTCGAGCGCATAAGACATTTAACTCTGGTACCAAGTTTGAAGAAAATCAGTTAAAATTTGTTGTAGTTATTGCACGGAAACGAAACGCAGCAGATAATGACGTTTTTCATTATTCAAGGGGCCATAACTCCGCTAAATGGGTTCTGCTGAAATTGTTCATCGAACATGGCCATGCCCTTAAGGCATTTAACCCTGTGACAAAGTTGAATTTGAAGAAAATTGCATTTTAACCATGTGACCAAGTTTGCAGAAAATTAGTTAACATTTGTTGTAGTTATTGCACGGAAACGAAGCTAGGCCGAAAATGACGTTTTTTGTTATTCAAGGGGCCATAACTCCGCCAAATGGGTCCGCTGAAAGTGGTCATCGAACTTGGCCGAGCCCATATGGTATTTAACCCTGAGACAAAGTTTGATTTGAAGAAAATTGCATTTTAACCCTGTGATAAAGTTTAAAGATAATATCTTAACATGTGTTTTAGTTACTGCACGGAAACGAAGTTAGGCAGATAATGACGTTTTTTTTGTTATTCAAGGGGCCATAACTCCGCCAAATGGGATTCGCTGTAAGTGGTCATCGAACTTGGCCGAGCCCGTAAGGCATTTAACCATGTGCCAAAGTTTGAAGAAAATCAGTTGACATTTGTTGTAGTTATTGCACGGAAACGAAACGATGCAGATCATGACGGTTTTTTTTTGTTATTCAAAGGGCCATAACTCCGCCAAATGGGGTTCGCTGAAAGTGGTCATCGAACTTGGCCGAGCCCTTAAAGCATTTAACCATGTGATTAAGTTTGCAGAAAATCAGTTAACATTTGTTGTAGTTATTGCACAGAAACGAAGCGTGACAGACAGACAGACAGACAGACAGACGGACAAACCCAAATTAATAGCCCCCGTTTCGGGGAAAGCGATAAGAATCGATGATTAGTATAAGCCTAAGACATATTTAAGCAGAGAACTAAATACATTGTAGGTCTCCGATTCAAGCACAATGACTTGTATGATCCCTACTCCAACAATGTTAGAGGTTTAACACGGCGAAAAACTTTTGACAGGCGCCGTGTAACCTCTAACTGCCCATAGCTGATTTTCCCGATGCTGACGATCAAATTTTCAAAGTTCGGATTTAGAAAAAGTATAACGTGTTTACTTACATTTAAATGGTCAACAGGGTCCAATAAATATTCCTTTACATAAATCCATGATCAAATGAGAATAATTTCGTGTCAAAAACATAAATAATAAGTTTTTCCTCTTACGAAGCGTAGCAGACAACAATGTCGGAAGTGAAAGTAGAAATATCACGTGATTTCCCGGTTAATACAAAAATGGATTACATGCAATGTTCTACAAGCGGAATACAACTTCTGACAGCTGGCGAAGTAATGTTTTGTGGATTAACTGTAATCAACGAATTTTTGCTATCTATATTTAATCATGAAAATGTTGCGTTCGTGTGGCTACGTCTTCCATTACACAATTCAATTTATATATGTGGATCAAATAAACCATTTATCATTTTTTTGTTTCATATGGGAACGTATTTTTTTTACAGTTGCTAATTTCATTTTAGCTATTACCTGTGTAATTTATGACAATAATAGTAATTATTGCAGAAGGGTGGTCTGGGGTTGTGGCAAAAAGGATAAGCAAATAAAATTAAAACTACTGGAAAAAAATAACATGTTAAAAAATAAAATTAAAATGAGTTATACACTTACGTTACATTTCTTCATAATTCCAGACACACTGCAGTTCATTAGTTATTCCAATCAATGAGAATTGCCTTCCTGAGAAGTTGATATACCACATACCAACATGCCTTGTTTTTATAGTTCCGAGATAAATATGAAAAAGTTAGTTCACTTGGTTATTTTATACCACATAAAAGCATGCCTTGTTTTTATAGTTCCGTGATAAATATGAAAAAGTTAGTTCACTTGGTTATTTTATACCACATAAAAAACATGCTTTGTTTTTATAGTTCCGTGATAAATATGAAAAACGTTATTTCACTTGGTTATTTCATACCAATTGAAAATGTCAATTATACAAATAGTCAGCTCAACGTGACTGGTTGGCACATGCGCATTACTGATTTAAAGTGACGTTTCTCCTTTGATCTAAATTAGCAGAAAGCTTGTCTAGCTTGTGTTGGTATTGTCCAGCGAGATGAAGATTTTCACTGAATTCAAAACCAGCGTAAGCTTTGAATTTACGCCCAGAAATTGTTTTGAATAAGTCTTCTGACAGCAAGCTGTTCACAAGCTTTTGTACATTGGAGTCTCTATTTTTAGCGCGTCTCCTGTGGCGGTACAATTCATTTTCAATGACTCTTTCGTCAAAGATTTCGTCGAGAGACTCGCCTAGAGGTCCGATTATCTGATCACATCTTTGAATTGTTTCATCGGTGTACCTCCCTTTAGCACTCTCAAGTTGATCCTTAAACAGCCTGTTCAACAACTCGTTCATCAGATCCATTGGAAGGTTACGACCAACACCACCACTGTAGTTTACAGTTCGATTCCAAATAAGCTCCTCTCTCACTTTCTCTGGCAACCATCCATGTGTAGCACATAAAAGCCGGTGTGCCAAAATGACATATTTGGGATGTTTCTTTTCCATGAAATACGGGAGATCGAACCTCCAGTATCGAATCATGGTCTCACCATCCCCTTCTCTAACAGCATCCCGCCTACATAAAAGGTTCAAACCTCTCCAAACCATTGCCTTACAATATCCTTCAATACGATCTTCCTGGTCAAACGTGACAGTTTCTTTCGGTAACTTGCCACGTTTTCCTTTCTTCCTCTTGGCACATGCATCACTGCAGAACCATGCGCCCTTTGGTAGTTCATCAAGTGGGAGACCAAGGCATTGTAAGTGGTACCACTCCTGGCGAGCACATTTTGATTTCGCTGCACATCCTACCATAGGCTCTTCTCCAAGATCAGTCCTGCAATTACAGTATTGGTATGAGGAATCTTGAGACGCGGCATCGCCTTTAAAGTATTGTAAAAGTTCACCCACAACGTTCTTCAGATACTTTTCCCTTTCTTCCTTCTCGTCGTCTTCTATTCCGTCGGGCGCATGTTTCGGTTTGTCATCTAACGACTCCAAGCCGAACTTTTCCATGACTGCTAAGCACACATATCCTTCGGTGGCAAGACACATGAGTTCCCATGCATCCGAGAAACAATTGCCGATGTCTTCCTGTTTAACTTGCCGGAAGTTGAACGTGTTTTTCAGGAAACACAGAGTTCCGAAATCGGCTGCACTATCTCTGCAAAACTCCGCAAAGTGATCTTGAAGCAAGAGCATTTCCTTGTGGAACTCTTGTGGAGAAGGCTGTAGCCCTTCCAGTCGTCGCCACGGATCAAGTTCTCCGGAACATGCATTATGTGCACCATTTCCCCTCTCACAGCTTAAGCCGTCTCCAAACACTATGGTAGGGTACGGTTTTTCATCGACAGATGGAATATATTGCTGTATTTTTCTATATATCCCGATTGCTCCGTTCGTGGACGATGGGTTTTCATCGAAAACTCCTAAGTTCACGAGCACTGACTTTTTTCTCATTTCATTCGAATGCATGTGCATTATGTGAGGAATAGCACAATCACCAAAGTGGTCACGGAACCATGGTAGATGTCGATTTAAAATGCGCCCTAAGATTGTAGAAATGCGGAAATCCCTCTCACAAAAGTTCTCTTCGTTTAGGACGAAGATGTCCAGAGGAAGTTCTACTGCAGGAGTTGTACCGTTAAATGCCTCAAGATGGGTGACAGGGACTCTATTTATTGCCATATACCCTAGAGCCATGTTGATGTATGTATTTCCCTTTTCTACAGAAGGGTTCCTTGTAATAACCCTCTTACCAACATTGTCCCAGCATGTTGTAAAACCTGGATGTAGCTCTTTCGCGTCTTTATATATATCCGGCTCTGTGTCAGAATCATCATGAACAGGAACAATTCCGCTAAGATCCAATTGCATGCTTATTTCTGGCACGTCATCAAGGGATTCTTGGAAAATGTCCTCCAAATCAACATCATCCTCTTCATTCACCACCTCTTCTTCCTCCTCATCCTCTATATCCTCATCATCTGACTCTTCTTCTGCATTCTCGGAGTCTTCTTCGTTGTCAAGTTGAACTTCTTCATCTGGTAGCGTATGAGAAAGAGCAATGGAAAGTTCAAGTTCATCCTCATCGACATGGGGCTGGTCTGGTACACCAGCCGACAGCTGCTCATGAAGCTGTTCTTTAGTTGTTCTCGCAACCTCATCAAAAGAGTGTCTGATTTTGTCAATGGCATTGACAGTGCCTTTGTATCCGAGACACAATCCGGTGCGACTTACTTGTTTCAACGTGTCCTTCTTCAGACCTCCTCGCCACAATTGGATTGAGAATAGCGTTGGCATGAAGCTAGCTTTTCTGGGGGCCTTCGCGTGCAAAAGTGTTGCCAAAGCACACCCAAGCATTGGTTTGAGGTTAGTTGTTTTACCACGCGTGAGTGTGCTGGCACCTTTTGATGTTGTCGCTATTCCGGTTAAAACACTATATGTCAAAGGCGCTATGGCTGCAAATGTTGCTAATGTTTCACTCCACGAAAAGGAGCTGATGGTTTCTAAGCTCACGTCCTTGAACAGGTGTAAGTCAGATTTCAAGACCTTCTCTATCTCTTTGCGGACGAGTTTAGCGACAACCATATGTAAGTGCTTCCTTGATCCCGTTGTTGCATTATACAACCCTTTTATTGCAGGGTAGTATATTCTGGTCCAGACGTTATGGACTATTGGGTCCCAACGTGAAGAACGGATTCCACTTTTTGCAAACATACCAGATTGAGTTCGTCTCACAGGCGTGCTAGTTGTAGGTAGGGTGGATTCATTCGTGGTATATGTAGTAAGGTTTGGTTCCTAGGAAGTTGAAGGGGTAAACATTGGACTTTGTTCACTTTTATATCCTACATAAGATTTCTTGTTTGATCGACCCCAGAAGTCATCAATTGCCTTTCGATATTTACGACTATCAGAAAGGTTATTCCAGCATGATGGACATAGAAATTTCCCTAAACGTTTTTTAGACACGGGTGTGAAGGTTGTTTTTAGCATTGAAGACAAATGATCCCTACCGCTAACGTCGCTGTTCGGCAAAGTATTCTCAAGCGAAAATCGCCAAAAGCCCTTTCCCTTGAGCTTTTCCTTGAAAGCGTCACCGCAATTGGAACAATTGTTCGCCATGATAACCTTTGTTTCGCGATAGAATATCACCTAAAAAAGTATTTTTCCAATAGCCGCTGCCACACAATGAATGATAAATATAGATATGTAAACGCAGTCCATACGAAATGTCGAGGTTTAGCGGTAGAACACCACCAAACACCCAAAGTTACATTTCCGCTGCCACACAATAAATGATATGTTAATACACACTTTCAATATAGTTGGTCAGTAGGGCCGTCAGTAAGGCTTGCAAACTTTGTTATATCAAACTGTTTCTCCTTGCTAGGACACTGCTGCTGACAGCGAGAGCAGCACAGACATTTTGCGCAGAGACACCGCTCTGTATCACAGTCTCCGTTACACACTTCTGGTACACTTGGGTCTGTCTTGTCACCTAAGTATGACAAAACAGTCTTTCTGAAACACGTCTCTACATTCACGATTGATTTCACGTCCTTTTGGGTACCTTTACATGACAAGGTGAAGTTGTCGTATAGGACATAGGAATATCCAGGTCGTCCGTCTCTTGCGCACCTGCCCATCTCCTGCCAGTACGACAGTATAGATTTCGGACTCCCAAGATGCATCACGATATCTACGTCATCAATTTGAATCCCCATACCCAAAGCAACTGTGGCTATTAAACACCTCAAATTGGAGTCAGGGTCCTTAAAGTTCCTCAGGATTCTTGCTTTTGATTCATCATGTCTGTGGAACATCTCAACAAGAGCATGGCTGGAATCTTTTATTCCGTCTACATATGCATCGAGTCCCAAATTGCGCCGGAGTAAAATGAAAACCTCTGCAACTTTATCTACGCTACGGCAATACACAATTATCTTTTTCGCTGCAGATTTTTTCTCGCGTAAATAAGATAGCAACCAGTAGAATTTTCCCTCCAGATCAGTTGACTCAGCTTTCGTGAAATCAATGAAAATATTAGGACGGTCTGGGGATGTATAGATAACTATGGCATCGTCAATTTGAAGGTATTTCTTTATATCCTGCTTGACCGCCTCAGTTGACGTAGCCGTCAGTGCCAAAACTGGAGCGCGTATTGCCGATCGTAGCTCATGTAGATGTCTAAATTCTTTCCTGAAGTCCTCTCCCCATTCTGATATACAATGTACTTCATCCACAACGAGGGCAATGATGTTTTTCTTCCATACCTTGGACATAAAAACGCCTTTCCATAATGGTTTTAGTGCCGTTTCCGGAGAAGAAAATACAAAATTGTATGCGCCATCTTTTATTCCCGAGACGATTTATTGGTCCATATCTGGTTCTATTTTAGCTGCAGTAAAATTCCATTTGTGGAAACTCTGCATTTGATCGTCCATAAGCGCTCGTAACCAAAGTTACAGGATTTTCTACATTTGATAGTATTGTCGGAAGTACTGCACAAAATGTTTTGCCATAACCAGTGGGAAGCAATCCTATTACATTTTGCTTTTCCTTGATACATTTTGCAGCCTCCAATTGTTCTGGCTTTGCATCAAAGTTAATGGAGTCTTGTCCTTTCACAGTATCAAATTTATGTTTCAGTTCCTCGATATTCATTTTGATGAACCGCCACACTATACGCTCCTACAAGGCTATATGTAAAATCTTAATTGTGTCAATCAAATGTCAGTACTTTATTAGTAATGTTCACCACAATAATGCATTTTTTCTATTTCTAATACTGTAACAGCATGCGTGTGTGTGTGATATAAACACAGCCTTTACCTGTCCTTGTAACTGACATTTCAGCGGAAACGGTATCACGTGATATACACATGCACGCGTTCCTGGTCAGTTTGACCTACATGTTGTCCGCTGTAGTCCATATTACTCCGCAGTAGCCATGGCGATCAAGTTGGTTCTTGTTTCAGACTCGAGGTCAAATAACTTTGATAAGTATGATCAGCCTAAGGACTTACAAATCGACTATTTAGTAGAAAGAGGATCCATTGTAGAAGACGCTAAAAGGAACATAATTAACTACTTGGACAAACATATGCGAAATGATATAATTTTTAAAATTTGCGTGGGAATAAATGACTTACTGGAACTGAAAAGGAATCGTTGGGGGAAATGTATTGTGCCTTCTGAAAGAAAAGTATCTGCCGTGTTTGAAGACTTGAAACTTCTAAAGAAAAAAAAAAGATCAACGTCCAGCAGCTATTGTGGGTTTTATTACCCTTCCTCCGGCATGTTTACGTGAGTACAATGAAAAATATTGTAGTCATCGTGTGTATGACTTAGAAACTATAGCTAGGATGCAAAAACAACATGCTGAAGATGTGCAGAAGTTAAATTCACAATTGCGAGGATTAAACATGGACAGAGAGTGTGCCTCGTCAACGGTGGAATGGGCGGAAAGTATCATGAGAAAACACAAGAAAAGATGTGGACGCTCTCGATACATTAAAGAAGTGTATAAATTCTCATTTCAACACTTGTATGATGGTTTACATGCTAAATCGGAAATTAAACACGCTTGGTTCGATAAACTAATCGCTGGATTTCGCCGTGATTTAAACAAAAAAGGAACAAAAGTGCAAACGTTAGTTTCTCTGGTACTTTATTTATATAAACGATATTCACTTTCTAAACTGTTTATAAACTCGCCAACTATGCTCCTGAAAGTATTAAGAGTGCCGTGACAATAACTATTGTGTGTACTGATGAATTATTTACGTAAGTTCTGAGCTATGTATTCTCCATTACATTACAAACAAAATCCGTACCAATTCGTTCCGTTTCAATTTCCCCCTGCTATTTTGTATCAACCCAGGGAGCCATGTTGTAAAAGTAGGTCAGAGAAGTGCTACAACGACATGGACATGCATTTTGTGTGTTCTATTCCGTAATATACTATATATTTGTGTCTGTGGCATACATATGGGATCTATATTACATGAACCGTGAGTAGATATCGTTGTCATTAACTGTGAACCACTTAATTGAGTTTTTCAAGCCGATTTAGTTCCGCCCGGATTTAGGGCGGAAACTGCATCAAATAATTAGTGCTTCGGAAATGAGAGGTCGCAGTCGGCAAAATCATATCCGATAGAAAAAAGGCCGACCAGCGGCCTCTCATGTTATGGGAGTAGTATGATCCCCAAATATATGCATTAAATCAATCAAGCATATTACTGGCCAACTATCATCACCCTAGGCCTCTTGGTTATTTAGTAGAAGTTGTTTAAAGATTTTAACATATTTGACTACTGTGACCTTGAAAATAAATAAAGTCATTTATTTAAACAAACTTAGTAGCCCTTCATCCCAGCATGTTACTGGCCAAATATCATCACCCTAGGCCTCTCGTTTATTCAGAAGAAGTTGTTTAAAGGTTTTAAACATATTTGACCCCTGTGACCTTGAATATAAGTCAAGTTCATTCATTTGAACAAACTTGGTTGCCCTTTATGTCAGCATGTTACTGGCCAAATATCAATACCCTAGACCTCTCGGTAATTCAGAAGAAGTTGTTACAGGTTTTAAACTTATTTGACCCCTGTGACCTTGAATAGAAATCAAGATCATTTATTTGGAAAAAATAGAACTTCATGTCAGCATGTTACTGGCCAAATATCATCACCGGAGGCCTCTCGGTTATTCAGAAGAAGTTCTTTAAAGGTTTTAAACATATTTGACCCCTGTGACCTTGAAAATCGATGAAGGTCATTTACTTGGACAAACTTGGTAGCCTTTCATCCAAGCATGTTACCGGCCAAATATCATCACCCTAGGCCTTTCGGTTATTCAGAAGTTGTTTAAAGATTTTAACATATTTGACCCCTGTGACCTTGAAAATCGATGAAGGTCATTTATTTGAACAAATTTTGTAGCCCTTTATCCCAGCATGCTTCTGGCCAAATACCATCACCCTAGGTCTTTTGGTTACTGGGAAGAAGTTGTTTAAATTAAAAAGTTGACGCCGGACGCCGGACGCCGCACCATGCCATAGGCTAAAAACCCTGATAACCCTTTATCCAAGCATGCTACTGGCCAAATATCATTATTCGGGGCCTCATAGGTATTCAGAAAAAAAAAGTCATTTAAAAATTTATACGAATTTGACCCCTCTGACCTTGAATATAAGTAAAGGTCATTCATTTGCCTAGTATGCTACTGGCAAGATATCAACATTCTTGGCTTTATGGGTAATCCGAAAAATTCGTTTTAAAATTTCATACATATTTGACCCCTGTGACCTTGAATTTTAGTAAAGGTCATTCATTTTATCAAAGTTGGTAGCCCCATATCCTCGCATGCTACTGGCCTAATATTATCATCCCGGTCCTTTTGGTTTTTCAGAAGTTGTTGTTTAAAGGTTTTTCTAGACAATTGACCCCTGTGACCTTGAACATGAGTGAAGGTCATTCATTTGTACAAACTTGGTAGCCCTTCATCCCAGCATGCTACTGCCTAAATATCATCACCCTGAACATTTTGGTTATTCAGAAGAAGTTGTTTAAAGTGGGTTTTTCATATTTGACCCCTGTGACATTGAATATGGATGAAGGTCGTTTATTTGAACAACTTGGTAGCACTTCTTCCCAGCATGCTACAGACCAAATAGCTTCATCCTGGTACTTTGGGTTATTCAGAAATACGGGAAAAAAATTGAACTGTTCAATTATTCGGTTTTGTTAATATAATACTGCAAATATAGCCATATTTACTATATCTTTGAAAGTGACCGGGTTTCCCAGACTTAAAAAAAATACTTTAAATGCTTTCCCATCCGAGGACCAACTTTTGAATATGCAAAATAAAAAGTATGACGGAAAGTTGTTACTCCTTTTGGAAAGTGTTCACAGTAATGAAAAACAGGATTGATCAAGTTTCTCAAAACTGCGACTCATTTTTTTTTGTTAAAACAGTTTGTATTCCATATTTTCTATATCCGATTAACGCAGTTAGCTTGTGACCAGAATAAGTGAAAGGTGTATTTTTTTAAATATTTAGGCATGTGATCATTTTCCTTAATTAAGTGATACATATTTTTTAAATCAATGGATCATGTTATTGATATTTTAATAACATACCTATTGATTTATCTTCTATGGAATCATGTCAGCAAATCCCTGTATGCGTGTACAGTACAGTTACGCTTTGTAGTTAGGACATCATTTGATGTTATAATTATGAATTGTTTTACCCTCCAATTGGCACTAGCATTTTTAAATATTATTTAAATACAAACAAATGATGCCGAAATACAAAATATATGGGATTGTTGCGTCAGAATAAAAAAAGGCAAAGTGTGGTGAACTCGGGGTGACTACCGCTCTCCGGAACGCGACCGAGGTTTCCCCCATAGGACACCGGCCCTGTATAGATCACCGGATTATCGCAATAGGGCTCAGTACCCTCCTCCGCCCCAGGACAACGGCCGTAATAGGTACGACGGTAGACCCCGAGATAGGTGTCATACGCAGAACAAGGTCCTCCGCGAAACCGTAACTGGTCACCCAGACATCAGGGGGAGTCACCTGGCACAGGGTCACCTGGTCGAGGTCAAGGTCAATCTAGCACAGGGCCACTTGGTCGAGGTCAAGGTCAACCTAGCCGGGGCCCCTTGGAACCAGGGGAGGCAACAACAGTGCCGCCAGTTGGGGTAACGACAGAGGACGGAATACCCAGGTATACTATCAGAGGTCCCAAACTGCGTCCCGAGAACCACAGGGAGGCGTGGCGGATATATCAAGGTTACCGTCTCAGACACCGAGGAAAGATGTACTTCCTCCTTTGAAAGAGGTGAAACTGGCGATCTCTAATGGCAGTAGTATTACCATATCACTCACTTTGAATGGAACTCCGATCCAAGCTGTCGTGGATACAGCAGCCACTATGACGCTGATTAAGTGGGAGCCTGTAGACAAGCTTGAGGGGCCGCTGGTGCTTGGAAAACGAGTGAGGCTCCGGGGTTTTACTGGCAATGTGGAGATAGTGTGGGAAATAAAAGACCTACATGTCGGAAAAGGAAACACTGAAGTACCTTGGACCGTATGTGAGGCCCCCATCATGGACGACATTTTGCTGGGGTGGATTTCCTGTCCCGGAAAAACTGTGTCATCGACCTAGAGGCGGGCGTTTTGTTCATTGGTAACCATGCAATACCTATTACACCGAGGTTAGAGGAACAGAGGGCATCTTCTGTTGTCAAGGTAGCACAAAATGTGACTTTACCACCAAACACTATAGGGCATTGTCCAGTGGACTAGGCTAAACCCAATGGGGGTACGGCCACGATTAAATCTATACAACATCCCGGGGGAGTCAGGATTGCCTGTTCGATAGTGCCTCCAGGTGCCCAACAACCCACAATGAGATTGATGAATAACACTGCCAAGTCCGTCATAATGACAGAAGGACAGAAATGTGGAGAGAAAGAACATGTAGAGGTGATATCCCATATCCACAGAGAAGCCCGGGGCTGTTATAAGGCAAACGTGGTTTCTGGGAAAGGCCAGATTACCTACGTGGACAACAGGGTAAACGAGCCAATAGAGGCCATCCCTCAACTTCCCAGGGAAGCTCCTGTCTATAATGAGATGGGCAAAGTTCCCAGGGGAACCAAAGGCCAGTGATGGTCTCGGAAGAGCCACTGAACAGTCACCCCACGGGAGCAAAGTGTGAACGGTTTGAGGAGGACGCGGTCAGTATGGTACCACTGGCATACAAGGCCCATACTCCTGGTCCATCACAAAATAAGCATAAACATGTACCACAAACAGTGGGGCACAAAATTGAAGACACTGAGACGGTAAAACTAAAACCTGTCTCATTTCCATTTGACGGGGAAGAGGTAACGGAAACCTATGTTCCCTCCATCATCAAATGTTTCAAACCAAATGTGACGTCATCAGAAAACGTATGGAAAAACAGTGTGTGTCCTTCAGGTCCATTTCGTCAATAATGGTGTAAAATGTGACTATGACCGTTTCTTATCCCGTCTACTGGAACCAAACTGGAAAAAGAGACGTAGAATACATGTCAAAGTCGTTTTATCTTTTGAGCCGCTAGAGGTTGAATATATCAAATGCGAAAGAACGTGTTCGCAGGGGCCAGGGAACTATTTGAGTTAGGCGCTCCCCGAGGCTATGGCGGGAAACCCTGCCAAGGATGGGGCTGCCAATACAGAAACCTGGTCACGGTCGCTCAACTGTCGCGGAGTAGTCTGATAGCGATAGCGCTGTATTCAACTCGGGTGGGGTACTCACCGGCACAGCCTGGTAGACTAGAGCATCCCAAAAGTTGATTAGACTGGTGTGGGGGTGACTAGGCAGTAGTTAAATGATATATAAATTACACGACACTGCTGTGTTCTTAGGTTTAGTAATAAGAGCAAGGACAGTAAAAATCCTTTAGTATTTTTTGTGACCCAGGTAAATGGGATCACAATGTACAGCTGGGAGACAGCTTTTTAATCAAAAGCTCTATTTAAGACAGCTATCAATACGGAGATTCAGAAAGAGATGGTTATCTGCCTCTCGGGCAGCCTCCGGGCCATTAGAGACAGAGCGGTTTTCTGCTTAACCGTCTCCGGAAACTGTGAGGGATCGGCCTCTTGAGCGGTTATCTGCTCAGGGGTTGGATTGTATTATCAACTCCCTTTCACAGTCAGCATACAAGTGGAGGGCATTCTTCCACTCTTGACACCATCAGACATATCCAAATACGTTACATGTTTGAGTACCTGGCAAGGGCACAGTATGCCTATGCCAACCATAAAGTGTATATCTTTAATGGTCCTGTACCTTAGAGGAGGGAACTTTTAAGTTAAGCCCATCAACAGAATTAGATATATGCAGTATGGGCCCGAACTTCCACTACTGGGCACGGTGAAACTGTGTTCCTACTAAGGGTCCCCTATGCCTAAGGGTTGACCCGACCTTGTCCAAATCCACCAGATAGCAATCATCTCCATCATCTTGAACAACACCAGAGGATCTGCTACTTCAAGAAAGACCACCTCATGATGCCTGATCAGCAGCTTCCAACCTCAAGAGGGGGCCTTCATAAAACGGGGAGGAGTGTGGTGAATTTTGGGTAGAGTTATCTCCCTTAGACCGATAACCGCGCCGACAACCTGGATGTGACATCTCGGCGCAGTCTCTTATCATCTTGAACTTGAACAAACAACACGTGAGTGATTTTCCTCCACCTTGTTCTTGATTTCAGGAGCCGAGAGCAACTACTTGTTGTGACGGTGTGTAGCCAACTCACACTACACCGAATTAACGACAAAAGCAAAAAAAAAGAACTGTTATCATCGCAAAGATATTACAGAATATGCTGGAAAATTCATCGTCGACGAAAGTCTCATTTGTTTTAAAAGCAGAAAGACTGCAGCACAAAGTAAGGAACGCAATACTCGTGTAAGACTTGCTATTCGAAACCTATATGTAATTTTACCATTCCAAGGTAAAGGAAGAACAAAATCAAGATGTGTGCTTTTTAAAAAAAACATGCAACGGCATGACGTAGGCAGTGGTAATGAAAATTAAATCTTTTTAAACTTGTTGGTAATGATTATACGATCTTGTATTTCATACAGCATAACGCGAAATAAGCATTCTGTCGAGTCTATATCGTGAAACGCATGTATTAATAGCCATGGCCTTAAATTCTTCTGTTTACAATCATCTATTGTTAGGCACGGAATTCCGATAGAGCTAACTGTATAAGATTCCTGAGGACGCGTCATAACGGTGCACGGTTGGACGCGCGCACTACATTTAGCGGATCATAGACTTGGGGAAATAGGCAGAGCAACCCGCCAAAGCTCTTAGGTATCCCTCACCCCAGCATGCTACTGGCCAAATAGCATCACCCTTGGCATTTTGGTTATTCAGAAGAAGTTGTTTAAAGTGTTTTTACATATTTGACCCCTGTGACATTGAATATGGGTGAAGGTCATATATTTGAACAAAATTGGTAGCCATTCATTCCAGTTTGCTTTTGGCCAAATATCATCACTCTAGGCCTTTATGTTATTAAGAAGAAGTTGTTTAAATTTCAATCTTGACGCCGGGCCACGGCATAAACTCACTTTTCCCTTCGGGCCAGGTGAGCTGATACAAATTTAGTCGTGGAATGAACACGCGAGCGCGGGAGTTTGTATACTGATTACTTACTGTGACAGGACCTTGGTGCTTCGTGCTAGTTCGTACTAATCCGTGCCGGACCGTTCTAATTCGTGCTAACCCGTACTAAACCCATACCGAACCGTAGCATTCCGTATCACTCCCCGTTGTCAACTAACTTAGCCCCTAACCGTAGTGAAACCGTGGTACATAATCCGGGGTCATCTGTGAGTTTCTATCCGTAGTGGATCCGGCGAGACGATCCGTGAATGTGTGACCGGGGCAGAACGAGTTAGACTGAGGACTCGGCGGACTTTTTTCCGAGAATTCCTTTTTCACATTAAAGAGATAGGTATTTTATATATTTCTAATTATGTTGAATAATGAGATAAACTGATATTTCTATATAATATATAGATTGAATATCACAGTTGTTATGTAGACATATTCAACTAGTGTAACTAATGTGACTGGCTACGGCCTGGGAGATGTTAGACATGCTTTATCGCATCGTGTGAGTGTATAAATGTTTGTATCGTTATGTATAGTTATATATTTACATTTGCATGGCATTGTCACTATATAGTCTCTTTGAAAGCTGTGTCGTTGATGGGACTTTAATTACCATGCAACACGAGACACAATTCTTAGCGTTTTAATACAACACTGACCGGAACTACAATATCCAATGTAAATAAACATGACGGCTACTGAAACATCGCTGGACATTGTTAGACTTGACAATGTCATTGTAAATGTATATGCAAAAGAAAAAAGTAAATAAAACATACTTTTATTACAACAAAAACAAGACCAAGGTCTGCAATATCGTACAAAATGCATATCGGTTGAAATCACCAATGCCGGCAATGGAAACAATGTTAACACTCATGCAATTTATCAGAAATATCTTCTGTTACACTGCACTGATCAACAGGGGTTGGTTACAAATGTCTGAAATACATATATTCTATAGACCTACTGACACATATGTTACAGACCTACTGATATGAGTCACAGCACACATAAACATTTCAGACATTTGTAACGAACCCCTGTGCTCCGTCGCAAGATCACTCACTTCAAACGATATCAGTTTCACGCGTCTCGCAGCCATGGTTTCCCCAGATTATGATCACGACATATCTAATAACGAGGCTGTTATATAATCTACCGACTGTAGTCAGATTCCCATACAATCAACAATAATTCCCCTCTGAATTCTTCACAAAATGTTATATTATAGTACTCTGTACCCCGTACCCCGTACCATGTACCCCGTACCCCGTAACCTGTACCATGTACTCCGTAAACTGTATTTTCACAGCACAAAAAAATCGATACGATATGTATCTTGATACACATATCTGACTTTAAAGTTAGTTTCACAATACATATAGCTTTACGATGTAAATAGGAAATACAGTTCATTTTTTGTTTTAGCTGTGGTACGTTTTTGTATCATTGCACAGTGGATAACATCGTTTCTGGTGTTTAAAAAAAGAATCGGTGAACTCACAGATCGAATTTATTTAAACTTTGATTGATAATACCCGAAAGGAAAGTGTATATCCTTATGCAAGTAAGCAAACAAATTGTTTTGCTACAATACATAACAAAGTCTTGCAAAACTGAACGATTTAATGAATTGGTTCAGTATACGCTGTACCCTGTACCCTGTACCCCGGACCCTGTACCCCGTTAACTGTATTTTCACAGCACAATACATTCGATACGATATGTATCTTGATACACATACAGTATATGTTTTAAAATTAAGTTTCACAATACATGTGTTCAAATATTTTACAAAGATGTAATACTTAACGATGTCAATAGTAATTACAGTTCAAATATATCTTTGTTCGAGCTGTTGAACGTATTTTGTATCACTGCGCAATGGATAACATTATTTCTGGTGTATAAAAAAAGAATAAGTGAACTCACTCATCGAAATTTATTCAAGAATTGATTGATAATAACCGAATTGTGAAAATATTTCCCTATGCAGACAAACAAAATGGTTTGAGACAATACACAACAAAGTCTTGAACGATTCAATGAATTTTTTTAGTCCACGCTTTACCATGTACCCTGTACCCCGTACTCTATACCCCGTACCCTGTACCCCGTACTCTGTACCCCGTACCCTGTACCCCGTACTCTGTACCCCATACTCTGTACCCCGTACTCTGTACCCCGTCCCCTGTACCCCGTACCCCGTACCATGTACCCTGTACCCCGTACTCTGTACCCCGTACCCTGTACCCCGTACTCTGTACCCCATACTATGTACCCCGTACTCTGTACCCCGTCCCCTGTACCCCGTACCCCGTACCATGTACCCTGTACCCCGTACTCTGTACCCCGTACCCTGTACCCCGTACTCTGTACCCCATACTATGTACCCCGTACTCTGTACCCCGTCCCCTGTACCCCGTACCCCGTACCATATACCCTGTACCCCGTACTCTGTACCTCGTACCCGGTACCCGGTACTCTGTACCCCATACTCTGTACCCCGTCCCCCGTACCATGTACCCTGTACCTCGTACTATGTACCCCGTACCCCGTACCCTGTACCATGTACCTCGTACTGTCACAGGGCCATACAATCGACACGATATGCATTTTAATACAAATATCTGCTTGAAAAATAAGTTTCACAATACATGAATTTAGACCGGTATACCTACCAATAGGTAATCAACGAAAACGTTAAGGGACAATTTAGTTGCGTAAGTTTTTACCTGAAAATCAACTCGATACTAAAAATATATATCTTCTAACGAAAATTTACGTAGTTGATAATGACATGACCTAAAGCAAACGTCCAGTGTGGTCAGTTTCGTTTTTTTGAAAAGCCGGTGATAAAAGCTACGACCGAAAAAGTGGCAATATCCAAGCCTTTCAGTGAAAGGTAAACATGTACAGCACTACGTATACGCTGTTGACCGACAACACTGTGTCAGTCATTCTTGAATTTATAAATATCATAATATATGCCTCTAATCAGATATTTCTGTTCACGTTTGGATTTGAATACATGCACGCAATGAGAGGGTGCCGCAGGGAGAATTTCAAACCGCAGAAAGTACGATATTAATAGGTGTAAACGTAAAATAAATCACTCATTTATAACGATGTTATAGATGCTGTTGGAAGATGATTTTGATTCAAAATAGTTACATACAATGTATTCAGAAAGGCTAGGCGAAAAAAGCGAGCAGTTACCCTCTCCTCGGCTGGAAATACCTTTTTGTTAGCAATAACGTACGGCTGTACAGTAAATTAATTCTCCATTACTGATTTAAAACGCCAAGAAAACATTGTCTCTTGTCAATTTCTCGACATGAATTGTTCATAAGGAGTATCAAACTATAGAATCATGAAGAGTTTTGTGACAAGGTTATAAAAAACTTACTTCACTAAATTGTCCCTTTAAGGTCTACATGACCTTGGTAAATGAATGAACTTTAATTAAAATGTAATTTCGTTTCATTCATTTGGGTCGATAAAGAGATTGATATGTTACAAATCCTGTGAACTATTTCTTACAAAGTTGTTAGCCGTAATACCTTATTACCTACTACTTTAACCTCGTAATGCACCATTTTAATAGTTTAGTATCAATTCAATATATTGAAATTACATACACGTACACAGGTTCGGATTTTCAAGTTTGGTATTTACATATAACCTTTCAGGTAAATGAAGTTTAGAGTGACTGAAGCATCTTTCATGGGAAATGTTGAACATTTAAGGTACCGTGCCGCTAACTGTCGCTCTTTTTTCCTACCTGCAATATTCAAAAGTGACGATTATACTGATGACATACTAACCCGAAACTAGAAAAACATTGGTGAGCAGACCAAGTTAGTTATTTGTTTCACGCGTGATATTTCCTTTGAAAAGGATTGGTTATCTACTCAGGCAGTACGTTTTACGACATATTCATACACTAAGCAGAAATTTTGAATGCTACATGTATGTCGACATATGGGCTGTGGCACACGTGCAAGGTATGACATATACATGTATGCATGGTTAATAGGCTGTGTGACACGTGTAAGGTATGACGTATACATGTATGTATGGTGTATGGACTGTGTGACACGTGTAAGGTATGACATATACACGATTTATGGTGTATGGTCTGTGTGACACGTGTAAGGTATGACGTATACATGTATGTATGTTGTATGGACTGTGTGACACGTGTAAGGTATGACATATACACGATTTATGGTGTATGGTCTGTGTGACACGTGTAAGGTATGACGTATACAAGTATGTATGGTGTATGGACTGTGTGACACGTGTAAGGGATGACATATACATGTATTTATGGTGTATGGACTGTGTGACACGTGTAAGGTACGACATATACATGTATTTATGGTGTATGGACTGTGTGACACGTGTAAGGTACGACATATACATGTATTTATGGTGTATGGACTGTGTGACACGAGTAAGGTATGACATGTACATGTATTTATAGTGTATGGTCTGTGTGACACGTGTAAGGTATGACATATACATGTATTTATGGTGTATGGACTGTGTGACACGTGTAAGGTATGACATGTACATGTATTTATAGTGTATGGTCTGTGTGACACGTGCAAGGTATGACATATACACGAATTATAGTGTATGGGCTGTGTGACACGATACGGTATGGTTTATATATGAACCGCTACATATTAGAGCATTTGAGACATGCTGCATGAATAAAGAAGATAGGGATGATATGGAGAGTGTCACCTGGTTTAAAAATTACTGAATAACAAAATTTAAAAGTGTATTTTTTTTATTATTTTAGCGTATAGTATGCACTTTAATATCTGAGTTAGAAATTGTTCCTTTTTCAGTTAGTAAAATTCATTGTAATTCGTAATCATTATATATATGCAACCGAAATATAAATATTACAGTATTTAAAAGTTCATAACAAATTCGCTGTGAATGTGTCTCTGTTTCAAGATATTTCACTTCTAACATATCTACCTACAGGTTTAAACTGGGAATCTTTATGATCTGTCCCCCTGAGTAATTCCTTTGTTATATAGTATTTTACTGGTGTCATATACATTAAGCTGTACAAGTTTGTGTCCAGACCAAAAACTGAGATATTTTCAAAGTGATTTTTGGTAACAAGATATCTGCACAAGTTCATTACTTTCCTGTTATGTCGGTTTCAGTGCGCCAGTGGATACGTCCACGATTTAGCTTTATCGATAGCCAATGATTGTATTATTTTACAATCTCATCAAATGAAATCGAAACTCCGAATGCCAGTGCGAATGTAAGTGTCTTGATCTTTTTAATTGCTGTGTAGTCACACAATCGTTGTAAAATATATGTAATGTCACATACATGTATGCATACATGTATTTGTGAAGATTGCATTGAGTTCCAATCACAAAGAATATTACACTCATTGATTGTTTTTAGAGATATCGGGATGGATATCCCATAGTACGGGGGTACATTTACATGGGCACTATTATTCTCTGCAGTAATTATCTCGTGCGCTCGACTTATTATGTCAAGCGCTCGACTTATTATCTCACCATCCAACCTATCTCCATTGTACATAACAGATTAGAATTGTGCGCACGAATAAGAACACCGCAAACGGGTACATAATACATTTCGAAACTTAATACATATTAATTTTCTAAAATCTGTACGAGGGTAATATTATTTTTATAACGCGAATTGTTGTTTTAATTAAATATTTTGAATTTAGTCTGACGTGTTGAGAAAACGTAATTATATCTTTGCATACAATGTTGACGTCATAATATAATGACGTCATCATATGACGTTTGAAAGCCGCACTAAAATCTTGAATGTAATATATATATATATTAATATGTTACCCTTCTCTTCTAACTCCAATTACGTTCTTGCGTACGCAAACATTTGTTTATGCTTGCATACGAGTTAACAACCTCGATATCCAGAGATTATTTTCACTTTCGCCCTTTGCACCCCTGGAATATGTCATAGCAAAATTGAAGGCTCCGTGTGCGCCACCTTGTTGGTGAGACAAGAATACTAGTTCGATCCTTTGATGTACATCAAAAGAATCTCGCGGTCACGTAACGGTAAAAATTGACAGGCTTTGAAGTCGGGCGTCTCTCCTTTGTAATCTTCAAAGAACACGACTGTAATATCAGACCGGAATCAGATTTGTTTTCCGCATGCAATATAGCGGCAAGTTTTTTGATCACATAACATATTAGGCCTGAGTAGCTTTTGATACAGTACTAGTATGTATAGGAACTTCAAAAGATTATACTTATTTTGAAAATCACAAGCTGATTGAGTACACAAGGTGGGGTTAATTGTTTAGTTTGTAAAACATTGCTGATGGGTCGGTAGGACCTGTCCCAATTTGCAAGCTGAAAATCGCTGTGTAAACAACTTGTCAATTCCACGTGTCAAACCTTACCTATGGTTTTTGATTTTTAATTTTTAATAGCTTTGCTCTATTGAGATGTGTTCTTGTTAATATATTGTGATCTTCTTGATGTCAATTTCTGGACGAAATGACCGCTGAATACATGTGGAGATAACGTCTCGGGCCAGATTTTTGTGACCGCTGGCAGCATTGGACAGGTGGCTGCTTATTTCAGGTTCATTGTATATATTTTTTTTATATCGGGCGGACCACAGACTGACCATATAAGGTGGCTGCTTATTTCAGGTGACCGCTCAAGCAGGTTTGACTGTAGTTTGTTTGCCTGCATAGGATCTCACTTACAAATATAGTATCCATCAATTCTTCAATAAATTCTTCACATATTCTTTTTAAATACGTCCAAAACGATTTCATCAACTCTGCAGTGATACAAAATACGTAAAACAGTTCGAACAAAGATATACTTGAACAATATTAACCATGTACATCGTAAAACTATGACATCTGTATAAAATCCCGAAAACATATACTGTTTACTCTTAAACTAAGATATGTGTATCAAGATACATATCGTATCGAATGTATTGTGCTGTGAAATTATAGTGTACGGGGTTTCAGGGTACAGGGCACGGGGTACGGGGTACAAGGTACAGGGTACACGGTACATGGTACAGCGTAGACCGAAACAATTCATTAAATCGTTCAGTTTCGCAAGACTTCGTTGTGTATTGAAGCAAAACAATGTGTTTGCTTGCATAATGAAATACAATTTCATTTCGGGTATTATCAGTCAAAGTTCAAATAAATTCGATTTGCGAGTTCACCGATTATTTTTTTAAACACCAGAAACGATGTTATCCACTGTGCAGTGATACAAAAAAGTACAACAGCTAAACAAAAATAGAATATATTTGAACTGTATTTCCTTTTTACATCGTAAAGCTACACGTATTGTGAAACTAACTTTAAAGTCAGATATATAGTTAACGGGGTGCAGGGTACAGGTTACGGGGTACCGGGTACAGGGTACAGGGTACAGGGTACAGGGTACGGGGTAACAGGGTACGGGGTACTAGAATTAGGTACATCATTTTGTGAAGAATCCAGACGTGAATTATTGTTGATTTCATGGGAATCTGACTACAGTCGGTAGATTAACTTCCAAAAATAACTCCCTCGTGGAGGTCAAGGTCGGATTCACGGTGTTTACTGTATTTATCCATGCGAGAAATTTGTTCCGGGGAAAAATCGGAACAATTTAAAATCTAACTTTCAGCTGATTTCTATTGATAAATTTAAATCAGCATATAGACATATCATACGCAATTGTATTGATACTGAATTGTGGAATAAAATTGAAGTGTTTGTTAAAATTTCAAAGTACTACTTTGTTTGCCAATCAGCACGCGACAATACGCTGTTCAAATTATTGAACGAAATTGTTTGGACTGTCGATAAGGCGGGAATTTTTAATTTTAAATATAAATTATAAGTTAAAAAAGAGCATAAGAGGAAGAGAAAACGTAAATATAAGTATTGAACTGTTTTTGTATGGTATTTATGATCTATTTGAGTGACACAGCTTTGCAAGCAAATAAATCATAATTAATGCGCACTACAAAAACAGTTCAATCTTAAATGATGTCCTTTCATGTTACAGGGTTTTATAAGAAATTAACCAGTAAACAACGATCCTAGGAGTTGTCGTATATCGAGAGTAAAGACGACTATTACATAAATATAAAAGAAATGTGTTTCTCATTAATTCCTAAGTACTTTCACATCTTTACAGGGGATGTGGCTATTCAAGTTGGCAGAACAACAACACGACCTAGAAAATGATGACGTCATGATACATTATGACGTCAAAATACTACATACTAAATAGTACACCAAAACAAGCAATGCACTTTGACATGAACATTGGTGGAAAAATAATTTGCAGTTACACGATCGGTATTTCGTTACAGGAATGAGTATAGCAACATACTTTTCAAATGCATTTGTATTATGTATTCATATGTAACAGGGAGAGTAGAGTGAGTCCACCGGGGATCGAACCCGCGATCCAAGACGTTCTAGTCGGACGCTCTACCACTGAGCTAAAGGGAAATTCCCCATAACTCGAAGCTAAAAGTCGACAATTAAATTTTGACACTCATAAAACGATCTGTGATGTTTAAATAATTTAAACAAGATTTTGATATATAATATTGTTTCTCCTACTATCTTTATAAAATATCATCCGGACTTCATCTTTTGCACTAAAACGATGTATATTTGTATTGACAGTTAAAAACTGAGATTGTCACTTTGTGTCTGTTGTCTGTGAAGAGTCATACGTTGGCGTAATTCACAACGAATGTAAAGTTCGAAACAACTGTCACAGATCATTGTATAAATAATATCCAACTCAAACATTTACATATAGCCATTATGGAGTCAAACTTTTCTAGATGGATTCTTTTTTGCAAAAACAGCAATGGTTTACTTACCGGCCACGTTAAGTGTGTAGTCAGGACTCTCTACAATCCTGTCAGCTTCAGGTAGACTTGGGTTGGTACGACGACAGGACAGCACATATCCATGGTCCCCTGTCTGTGGCTGTATGACCCACTGGAACACTGTACCGTAGTTAGTCGAGGTGGTAGTACAGGAGCAGACATCCGGGCTACAGAGAACAGGAGTAGTAGTAGTGGTGTTGTAACACTGACCAACAGCTACTTGTATACTACCTAGTATAGTAGTTACGTCAGGGCGGCGGTGGTACAACTGGACAGCGTTTGCCTCATCTGGTACGTCACACGTCAGTGTAAACTCACTCCCGGGGACAGCGTACTCAGACGACCCGGTCAATGTGACAGCATCTGTGTTACAAGAAAATTTATAATGAAAAGGGAAAGTAATATAGACAAGATTTACATAAGAGTTAAAACGATCCATCGCATCATATCGTTTCCTCCCTTGATTACATTATTGATATTTTCAGGTTGACTGTATTGCGATACAATATAACAATAATGAACTTATCAATCATTTCTTTAAGTAAAGATGTAGTCCACTGTGCAGTTATACCCAAAAGTACTGAACTCCTATACAAATATCTTTTCATAATATTTACCTTTAGCTCTGCATCAAAACATATAAGGATGTGCTCTGTATGTATTAAGATTAAAAATAACAGAAAACCAAAGATTATAAATGAAACATGTCATTTAAACAAATCATCTTTTTACTTATTGTACTCACTTGTACAAAGGTTTCTGTTACATAAGATGAAACAAATTATTAGACCCCAATTATACAAAGATGGGGATCAACTTGCGCCTCATTTATTTAACATATATAAATGACGGCATACACAAAAATATAATATGAAATATTGTACACTTGTATCAATTTAAAATGAACAATACTTTTCTATTAAATAAAAAAGGAGGAAGGGTTGGGAGGTGACTTGTGATAAATATCAGAACTTTTGCCACTTAAACTTGTATCAAAAAAAAAATTCTGTAAACAAACTGGCTGCGCATGCGTGGTGCATCCCGATATAATTGTGGATGTATGCCAGTACGAGTTACTTCCCTTGTCTCTAACGGTAAAGCGAACTAAAACTGATCAGCGCTAACAAATTTACGTTAATAACATAAATTAGTCTTTTAAAACTATGACAAAACCCTGTAAAATTCTGCACTTAATCATTATGAAGTTGAATTTTCAAGCAGAAATGTGTACCGTGATACGTATCGTATCGTAAGCATAGTATCGCGGTACGTATCGTATTGTGAGGTGTACCTGTACGTATCCGTTAAATTATAGTATGATGCATGCGTTCATGAACCTGCAAATTATCTTGACTATTGTCACAACATAGATTACTTCACATAAAGTGGTTTAAGGTATGAGGTCAATGACCTTTATAACAATCATTATTTGCATATTTGTTAAGTTGTTCATTTAATAGTTTTACAAAAGCTTAACATTAAATGTGTGTGGTGTTTGGGTTCTTTTACAAAAGATGACGAGTACTAAATGCCTTCATTTAAGTTGGTAATTTATTTCTCCTGTATGTGGTACCGGGGATCAACTGGAATAATCATGATGAAATGTTATATTTCTTTATGTATCTCTTTAATCTGGAAGTATGGCGATGTTGCCTCTACGAGGAACAGAAAGGAAGTGAAAAAAACCGCAATGGTAAAGAAGCGAAGAAAACATAAACGCGGGAAATATCACGCAATGCGACAGGTGTCAGAGGTCAGTTTGTCACTGGTCAAACAGGTATATAATAACAAACGCAAGAACGTCACACTCACATACATTCCAAATTGAAAATTGCACCGTAGATTAGGAGATGTGTACGGCTTGTTGACAAAAACATTTGTTTTTAAGCAGTTTCGTTAGTTCCTCGATCCAAAGGTCGAAATTATTATTTGCCCATCACTATTACCATTTCGTCCTCCAAATAGAACGATCATCAGTTCTTATAAGACTGATTTGGCGAAAATAAACTGCACTGGATTTGCTACGGTTAAAAACTGAAAGAGTATATGGCTTTTACCATCATTGGTCGATAATGGTTAAAACCGATCCAATTTTGGTGATGCTAGTTGTATAATGTCATCGGCGTAGAATAGCGCGGATAAGATTTCTTTGTCGCTATGGATACGTTGGAGCTCACGTTATTGGTCGTTAAGATCGTTAACGTATATAAAGGAAGCGCCGGTGATCCCAAACATCTCTATTATAGGCCCTTAATTTTTAATTGACCATTCCGTCAAGAAACTGTCCACTTTCATGCAATATTTTATGTTTTCAAAAAACGACCACATACCATTAGTCCGTTCTAGTTTATGCATAGCAGTTCATGGACTACCTATCAAAGTGTGTCCCTAAAGCAATAAATGTAGCGCGTGTGTCTAGGTTTGATAACTTTCGATTGTCTGAAGAGAATGTATATCATCTTTACAACCTCTGTCACTGCCAATGTCTTTTTGCATGAACTTTTCTTTTGTTTCAACCAGGCAGTAAGACGACGATTAAAAATATATCAAGATATTGTATATTGTTATGTTATAGGGTGTTGATAGCAGTGTTACGATTTGAATAACTTGTAATCCCTTCCTTTCACCAATTGTGTATCAAGATGATGTGAAAACATTCTCAGCTTATAGGAAATAGCCTGTCTACATACGCGCTATGTTTCAAGATAAATACATATATATATATATATATATATATATATAATATATATATACACAAAAGACAAGAGTTTCTTCGACTTCTCTAGCGCTTTCTTCTTTTAGAGGTTCATAAGGGGAACTGTTTATTCTTGTTGACAGGACAACAACACAACACAGAAAGCGATGACGTCATGACACATTATGACGTCGCAAAACAACCTACCACAATTGACGCCAAAATGAGCAATGCACTTTAACGTCAACATTTGAGGAACAATACAGATGGTGTTACAGAAATAGATACATGTATATATAGTTACAGGCATGAGTATAGCAACAGAATTGTTCACATACATTTTCTTGATTAATTCATACAACAATCTGTGCTGTTACAACATTTTAAACCAGGTTTTAATATATCGATTAACATAGATTCTATTGACTCTCGCTGTACAGTGTCTTATGTAGCTTGATACATAGGAATTGCATGGAACTTATCATTTGCACAATAATGTATATGCTTATTAACAGTTGAAAATCTAAGAAGGTTACTTTTTGTCTGTTGTCTCTGAAGTGTCATACGTTAACGTAATTCACAACTAGTTCGTCTAATGTAAAATTCAGAACAATTTGCACAGATCATAGCATAAACAACATTCCGATAGCTACAGTTCATATTAGCTTTTACTTTATTTTTTTCCCATTTTTTAATTTAAATACTTCTCCTTCAGCAATAATACCACAAACAACACATCTTCCGATGTTACAATAGACAGGTATATACCACATCAGTACCATCTTCTGATGTTACAATAGACAGGTATTTACCACATCAGTACCATCTTCCCATGTTACAATAGACAGGTGTATATCTACATCAGTACCATCTTCCGATGTTACAATAGACAGGTATTTACCACATCAGTACCATCTTCCCATGTTACAATAGACAGGTATATACCACATCAGTACCATCTTCCGATGTTACAATAGACAGGTATATACCACATCAGTACCATCTCCCGATGTTACAATAGACAGGTATATATCTAAATCGGTAGCATCTTCTGATGTTACAATAGACAGGTATATACCACATCAGTACC